>NW_006263481.1:71882-75286 GCF_000469605.1 Apis dorsata
CTTATTTCACATTACATTAGATATATATATATGCATAAATATATATGTTAATGAAGTGACAAGTATGATGATGCAACACAAAAAAATAATTCTATACGTTCCTGCTGATGTATGTCTACCTAAGAAAAGGAGTTACGACATAATAATGGTAAAAAAAAATAATTTGTTCATTCCAAAAAAAGTTTTGTCAGTACAGGCGGGCGGGCGCTTATAATGCCGCAACAAAGGTAAATTTTTTGGGTAAAAAAAAAAAAAAAAAAGAAAAAATTAATTACTTTACATTTCTTTCAGGACGAAGTTTTTAAATAAATATAATTATGGAGTTATTTAATATAAATGAAATTATTTTGGTAAGTTCACTGTCATGGGAGCTGACAATGAACTTCTCATTCATCATGGCCACTATTCATTTAATCGGCCACTATCTCTCTTTATAATAAATATGTATATCATCTCATCAATCGAGGACAAAAATTCATTGCGCCCGCTTGTTAAAATTTTATTGACTGCGCAGTATTTTCTATCTAAAACACAATAAAGCTCAACGTGTAGGCGCATTTCCGGGAGAGAATAAACATATAAACACTCAATGTTTAAAAATGTTTTAGCTTGCAATAATAGTGTATCAAAAAATGAGAATTCCTTTAAATTTATCTAATTGAAAAAAAAAGAAACAAGAAATAGAATGAGTTTATGCTTCAATGTATCTTTTCATCGTTTATAATCCTCGCTTGAAAATGCACCTATATTAAATTACATTATTAAAAAAAAGATTTTCTCATCAAATAGTCACTAGAAATTGAATTTTTAACAACGATAATAGAAAGAAATGGAATAAAAAGCATAATGAAAATAGAAGAAAAATTGAAAATCTTTTGAAAAATTCGTAATTATAACGTATAACACAAGTGAAATACAAATGCGAGCCGGGGAGCGGTGGTGGTGACTTTCCGCAACGAAGGAAAAAACGAAAAAAAAGAAGAGTTACAGAGAGCATAAAAATGATTTTCACTTCACATTCGATAAAATGCAAAACAGCACATGAATATATTATGCCAATTACCTCTGTTCCTCCTTTTTCCTATCTTCCTAGATTCCTATTTCTCTAGTAGTGATAATTTAAAAAAAAAAATTTGCTATAATTATATACTATACCCGTATGATGTATATATCACCCGCCATGCTTTACAGAATACAATTAAAATTTTTTAGACTAGATTAGGTTAGGTATTATAGGATACCAAAACCTTTTATAGTTGTGAGTGAACGTAAAATCGATATGCAAATAAGCATGTATGTGTGTGTTACGTGTGTATAGTAAAGAAAGGAAGACCGATGAATGTTAGTACGCGTGAAGAAGAATGAATGAAAAGCAAAAAATAAAAAAAAATAAAAATAAACGAAAAAGCACTGGCAGATGGAGGAAAGATACCGCCGCCGCCGCTGCCCCCAACGTACTATCTTCCAGTGTTAAAAAAATAGTCTCATTGTTGAGCGCAAAAAAGTGATACTGATCAATAATAATTATTTATGTTATAATTCGTCCTCGATGTTACAGAAAGAAATCGTGTTTAATAAAAATTTAATTTGGACAAACAGTATCAGTACTCACTTATATCATCGAAAATTTACCTAGCTGTATACATACACTATATTATTAGCGATAAGAACAATTAAACGCATGATGTTGATAATCCATTTTTTTATCACTGCCATTCAATTTAAAGAACCATGCTTTCTATATTGCATCATTGGTACCTATACGTCTCATTGTAACATTCGATGTTTTACGTGTTCGAAGAAAAAAATATAAAATGAGATAAAACAAAATTTGTGTATAAAAGTAATTGGACAAAAAAGAATCATGAAAAAAAAAAGAAAATTTTTATTAATTCGTCAAATATTTTTTTTTAACTTTTTAAATAATATTTGTTAGACACTCAACTTCAATATATTTGTTTGGTACTTGTAAATATATAATTATTGTTTGCGTAATATGTTTAGTAAACATATTAACATAGAAAATTAAATTAACATTGAACGAAAATTGTTCTTGAAACCGCATATAAAGGAAAATGCAAATTTATTATGTAACCGAACTTGTTCCATAGATAGAAAATTTTATCTGCGCGTTTAAGTATATATGTATATTTACATCCCTTCATATGTTCACATACCTATACATGCGTATATACATATATCCGTACATATACGCATATATGATGCATAGCCAAAGTAAAATCAGGTCATTCGCGAAAATAAATTGATATCCGATTTACTTTGATTTAAAATAGTACCATTGTTAATCACAATATCAGAATTTGTTAGAGAATTGTTAAATGAATGGAGAGTAATAGTAAATATTACTTTAACGATTTACTTTTATTAAAGTTTGTGTAAATATCTTTAAAAAAATATATTAAAATGGAGTCTGATTAATTTATTTTATATTATATTTCAGTGATAGTATATATTTTAATTTATTTGGTACTAAAAAAATCACAAAATTAAATTATAATGACATAAGAGACCGTTCGCGCGCGTAAAAAAAAAAATAGATTATTGCACATATTATTTTTTAAATATATCTATATTGTGTTTCATTTAACAAAGTGTTTTGCATCATGCTATAAAACGCATATGCACAATTTGAAAAATGCTGACACAAATTAGATTTTATTAGATTTTATATCTATTAACGTGTATACACTTTGTTATATTTATTTAGCAAATTATTCGTTATTTTTACAAAATGTAAACTAGATTATTGACTGCCCCCCAATGCGAGAATGAAATTCGTACTAACATCTAGAAAGCATTGAAATACTTTTATCGATTTCATGACAAAAGTATATTTTAAAAGGATCAATAAAATAAACAATTGTTAAGGTAAGATCAACAAATAATGTTTCGAACGTACTCGAGATAATTTTTTATGATATGACAAAAGCATTATATATGTATATTGTTTATATATATAAGACTAATGGCAGTTGATAATATATTACAATAGTTTAATGTAAATGTTATTAGTAAAATAGAAAAAAATGTAGAAAATTGTAGAAAAACAAAGAAAAATATCTTTACGTATTTAGATTTATAGTTATCTATAATTTGTTTATATATACGCAGTTATGTTTTTAAAACAGGCTCTACATAAATACCAAATAAATACTTTTTATTAGAGCCAAATGCGTGTAATGCTATATTGCATGCAGTAATAATATATACTGAATGCATCTTTTTTTTTGTAATAGTAAATTTTTTTGTAATAGTAAATTTAGTATATTATTATTTATTTTAGTAGAAATTATCTATTTTATTCGATAAATTTTTCAAAATTTCAAAAAACATCGTATTTATTATTTGTTTTCATTCATAATATATATATATATATATATATA
>NW_006263481.1:75634-77626 GCF_000469605.1 Apis dorsata
ATATATAAATAGAAATATTGATACGAGAAATATTATTTTTAAATTATTTTGAGCGATTTTACTTTACAGATTCAGCAATCTATTTTGTATACTAAAATATTAACATTTGATATTCAAAATTTTAATTTCAATTTAATTATTCCTTTTATCGTGAAAACTTCATAAAAGAATGTAAATAAAAACAGTAAAAACAGACCTATATTCTTTTTTCGTAATCAATTAACATTAAAAGTTTGATTATCGATACGTAAGTATACTAGTTACGTACTTCAAAGAAATTGACGATACATATATGTATACGTAAAATTGCATTTAGTTACAAACTTTAATTGCAATTATTTTACTATTTTACTATTAAGTTATTTTAATTTTGAACATATATATAAATATCAAATGATTCATATTCATGAAATAAATTGAGAAAAATATTTGTCAAATCATATTTTTTCCAAATTTAAAAATTAAATGTATTCTACTGTCGCATTTATAATTTAAAACTTTTTTTTTTTTTCTTTTCTTTCTTTCTTTTTTTGTCGATTGTATATAGTTCAATGATAAATTTTTGATTGATGAACTATATTATATAAAACTTTTTATTATGTATGTCATTTAAATAACGTGATCTATTTTTTATGTATACTACTTGAATTATATATGTATATTCATTTATCAAAACAAAATTTAATACAGTATTACATATTTGAATATTTTTAAAAAAATAAAATATACATAAAAAATCGTAATATCAATTTTGAATTAATCTTCAAAAATGTATACTTTGTTTTTCATATACGTTAAAATAACGATAATTTTAAACCGATGAGATGAAAAACATAAACGTGATTTCAAAGCGATGTACATGTAAATTGAGATTCTTATGTTAATAAATGGATATATATATATGTATTATATNAACAAAAAGATTGATTACGTTGATTTTTATAAAATTCGTAATAATTTTAAAATCGATAAATGAAATTAAAATTTCATGAGTAAAAAAATTGTTACTTTGAAAAAATATAAGAAGTATTTTTATAATAAGAAACTCAATTTTTTCATAGATTTTTGTTTACCGTGAATGGCGAAAGAGCGATGGACACAAAGTCATAAAGATGATAATCCTAGGAACAAATTTTATTGATAAAGATAAAAGAGATTTCTTATCAGTTTAATGTCTATGATCAATTAAAAACGTTTATAATGTAGTCCATTACGTGAGAAATAATACTGACGATATTATACATGATTCGTATGTTGCATTATTGTTTTTTTTGTTCATTTTCAATTAATTTATAATATATGGAGAAAAATAAATTAATAAAGTTGAAGTACAATATCGCATGTAACACAATGCTGAAAAATTGAATTGTATCAATCGATATTATTCATTCACTAATTATCATATTTAAATTATTATTTATGTAAATATTTTTTTTCATTCATCAAGTTTATAATAAAAAGGCAACAAGCAAAACACATAAGTATACCATAAATACCCATTAAAATATTACACTATCGCTATTAAATATATTCCATGTACACAAAATATTTTCAAATTAGCATTAATTCTTCGCAGCGACGATGAAGTCATTATTCTCAAGAATTAAAAATAAAACAAAAAATGAATACACATTCGATACACATGATTCGATGAATTCACTGATTTTTTTTAAAACGAACAAATTCTGGAATATATTTTTGGAAATTTTGGATTGATTAATTTATGAATGATGCGTACCAACGATGTATTCAAAAAAGAAATAGATTTAACAATGATCGATTCAACATAAGTATTTGGACTGATCATGCTCTGATTACTGGTACATGAAGCAAAAAGAATGCAAAGTTGAATACTTTAATCTGGTAACAAAAATTAAAAAGCAATGTGGTAATAATAATAATAATAATAGTAATAATAATAGTAATAATATAATAATAGTAATAGTAATAATAATAATAATAATAATAATAATAATAATAATAATAATAATA
>NW_006263481.1:77877-82645 GCF_000469605.1 Apis dorsata
TAATGATAATAATGATGATGATGATGATGATAATGATGATAATGATAATGATGATAATGATAATGATGATAATAATAATAATAGTAATAATAATATTAATATTAATATTAATAATAATAATAGTAATAATAATAATTTTAATATATACATTGTTCTGAAACATTATTCATAAATGAAAGAAATATATATATATATGCACACACATGTATATATATATATATATATATGTATATGTGTATATATATATATATCACTTATATATATATATATCCAAATTCTTATGTTCAATTAATCGGTATAATAATCATTACGTACAAGAAGAAGTTTAAAAAGATTAATTCAATTAAAATTGCTACTAATTGAAAATGAAGAATATGTAAGAAAAATCCATGGATTTGTTTCTAAATCAATAATGTCTGCTTTCTTCTTTCACCGATCACGAAAAACTGCGATATTGCACTAACTTTCTTTTAGGCGAACTTATGGCATCGTGTCGGTCTAAAGGTTACGCACTAATTAAAAAAAGATTGTATGTCGATGCATAGAACTCTATTAGGAAAGACTACAGGCAGGAAATGAAGGTAAGGTGGCTGTTGGTTCATCGACAGAACAACCAGGGGGCCATCTGTAATAAATTACACCAAGGTATATTTATTTTTATAATACGATTTAGTCATGTCACTAATTTTTTTTTTATGTTACGTTAAAGTGAATTGTGATGTTGGCTGCTGGTTGTTATTGAATAGTTAGAGTAGAATTAAATGGAGCAGCAAATATAGGTACATGGGCAAAAATGATGTTTGGTTGATTGGTGTATATAAATATGACTCAGTTTTGCTTTTCAAGATCTACAAATTCATTTGTTTGATTTTTTTTTAATTTTAGAGAGAATTAATTAGTCGCGCTTAATATATTATATTACTGAGTCAGTTTCCTGTTCCTAATGGATATTTTCTTTGTTTCTTTAGGAAAAGTAGATGTATTTCGACTGTTGTGATGAATTATATAATAGTAATAATAATAATTAATAATAGATAATAATTCCTCATAATAAATGTAAAAGCTGGTACACAGAGATAACAAGCGACTCGTTGGTGCCGCGGACAAAAAGACTTACAAAAACGTGACACATGCACAATACTAGACAAAAACTTTGACAACACAAATCACCAGACTAATTTTTTTCTTGTTTCCTTCTGCACCGATGTTCATACAGCGGCGAATGTTGATATATCTGCTGGCCCAATATGATTACAAATCATATCAATATTCAATTATCTAAAACATTCTAAAACTTCTTGCTTAGAAAGTCTGTTGCAAACCACTCGAGCGGTTGCAAATTTTCCATATTTCCATTTTTTTTCTTTCTTTCTTTTTTTATTTGGACATTATTGTAAAGTCCTTTTCTTCTTTGTCTTCATCTTCTTCTTTGAACGAGGGCTTGACACAGACTAACAAGATGTTTGTGGCAATGGATGGAGACAACTCAATTAGTAAACTGAAACCGCTTGGTCCAGTAATATAGATAGCAAAACCCTATTCCAAATTATAGGTAGCCGGAAGAACATATTCTTCTCACAGTTTTTGCATTCTGTAGTTTTTATTGTTGTCATCATCATCGTTATGGTCATCACTTTCTTCTTCTGTGGATGCATTATCTAGCCATGTTAACCAACTATTTACCTACACCATTTAATTATTATTAATTAATATATTTTTATTTAATTATTATAAATTATTATTATAATTAATTAATAAATTATAAGACTTCTACATAATATAATAGATATGTTTTACAAAGAGACAGAGTTTTTACATAAATATATTTATATATTTATATTTATGATAAAATAATGAAGTCAGTACCATTAAAAAATATTTATCAAAAATAAAAAATTAAATTTTAGTATATTTTTAATTTATAAACATTACTAACTCAGAATTACATGAAATTTTAATATATAATATTTTAAAATAAAATAAAATTCTATTTACCTCAAATAATGCTTTACCCTTGCCTGGATAAGCATCAGTAACACATTCCTTCCATTTGAAATAAGCATCTTCTTCAATCACTTCTAATCGGTAAAGCCCATCAAACCATCGCAATAGCATTCCTTTTGGAAAATTGTGCGAAAACCAAAATGCTTGAAGTGCATGGAGAGCTGTCACTTGAGACTCTATATCGACGAAGAGTAAGCGCATTAAACGAGCATATTTTTCCAATAATGCTTTTTCTTTATCTATTACTGATTTGCCTACACTAGAAGGATCAACACCAGGTGCCAGTATTGTTTCCTAATAAAAATATAAAATATATAAATAATTTAAGTATTAATGTTTAATTATAATTAAAACATATACATTAATGATTGAATTTATAAAATTTAATTATTAAATTTGATTTTTTTTCATATTTTTGTTTTTTTTTCTTTCAGCTGTAAAGTGATTCTATAAACAATTATTAAAAAATAAATAAAAATTAATAAATTTTATTATTTAAATGATATGTCATTTTTATTTAAATTTTTTGGACAAATAATTATAAATTTCTTATTCTTATATTATTTTCAAAAATTTAATTAACAATAAAAAAGTAATATTATGAAGATTTAAAAAATAAAACATTTAAAAAAGTACTATTTCATTAATATTTTCATGATTAATTTTATAAAAAAATTTATAAGTTAGACAATTTAATATTTTAATAGTAATTAATATTTACAATGCTCTTATAAACAAAATATTAAAACAAATTATAAATAGTTTGTATGTAATAACGATTTTAATATATTTTTATACTAACCTGTGTAATGTATTTTAGAAGAACATTCATCAAAGCGTTAATAAATTCTGAATCAGAATGATGCGAAGGTTCTAGCTTTTCTTTGATCCATTTGTAAAGAGTATTAGGATTTGGGTCATATTCTAATTGACGCCATATATCTCCTTGGATCTTAAGAAGTGGATAAAGGAAAGTCAATTCTCTGTCTTCTAAAATCTCAGCTAATCTTTCTTTCGTCTTGTCTGCTTCAGGTAGTTGACTGATAAGATTCACCTTGCTGTCATTAAAGATTTGTGTTAATCTTGCTTTGCCTTGGCTTTTATGTAATTGCTGAAGTGTAAGTAAAAATAATGGATGATGTTGGCCATTTTCTGTCACAGCAACAAGATCGGTTAATTGAATTAAATTATCCACAATAGCCTTAGCTGTTAAAAAGGCAACATGAGAAGCTACACAAGGCACAGTACTCTCTTTTTCTGGTATATTGGATACTAGTTCTTTCCATCCTTCATGTATCTGCTGTACAGTAATCACGTCTGCTTTCTCCAATTCAACTATAAGTTTAGCTGCAAGTTCACGGTCAGAATCTCCACGATCTAACGTATTAGAATATAATGTATAAACTGCATGTCGTAAAAATCGTTCAGGTATTTTAAGATCTTGAAAAGCTGTTATTGCATCTTGTATGTTCGTATGCGAAACAAGATCATCCATTAAGGAATTCACCTTCTTCAGTATCTCCTCCCTAGAAGTTCCTTTATCCTTTCTATCGCGAGCTTTTTCTCTTTTATCTACGGGACCTTGTTTTATTACAATTGCTGGTGACAATTCCTTGTGCAGTAATGGCGAGCTGGGTTTTAATGTGCTTGTACGTAGAAGAGGTATTTCTGATGCTCGTCCTGGGAACAGATCTATTAATATAAATAATAATTAAAAATTTTATTAATACTATTTTATTTATTTTACATAAAATATTTGTACTAATCATAAGAATTTAAATTATTTATTTATTTAATTAATTAAAAAAATATAAATGAATGATATATCATTATTATATTTTTTTAGCTAAATATTATTAAATATATTATATATATTTTAGCCACCAACAAATTTCTAAAAAATTAAATAATATTTCATATTGATTAAAATACATACCACTGTTGAGAGGTAGATTGGGATTAATATTCGTTTGTTTAAACATCATAGAATTAGCTGATGGTCTTAGCGATACTTCTTCTGGATGTCCGATCAACATCTTATTTTTATTGAAGCGTAATTGTTCTTTATTGCTATCTATAATTAAATTAAATATATTAATAATATTTTAAAATTATAAATTAATAATATTTTAATTAAATATATTATTATTATATTAATAATATAAATTATTATATTAATAATTTTTAATTTATATTAATAAACTATTATTTAATCAAATAATACATATTGTAATACATACTGTTATTAAAGTTTTGTGGTGAATTATGTTGTTGTTGATTGTGTTTCCCTTGATAATTGTTTTGGTGACGATTCTGGTTTTGATAGTAACCAGGTTGGTTACGTTGACTATGACGGCCATAAGTAACCCCTGAAGTTCCTGAGAATCCATTGGGGCTGAATGGAGATGGCATGCCAAATGATGGAGAAGTTAATGGTATACCCCCCATCATATCCATATCTAATCCGCCACGGCCCATTTTTCTTAAAAATTCAGCTCCGAGACGATCCTCACGTCTATGGAAGCCATTTCCCCTCGAAGACTCTTCATTATCACTGCGGATTTGATTGATGGGCATTGGACCTTCAGTACTGGTAGCCTTACGTGGTACCCAGCCATCACGGCGTAACTCAATAACATCACGTAGCATAAACTTGATGCGTAGAGGAAGATCTCTGCTTTCTGCCAAGGAGTTCATACGTTTGAAATATTGATCCATGAGTCCGCGGCCTTTATCCGAGTCAAGGATGCGGCCACAGGTACGC
>NW_006263481.1:82869-95597 GCF_000469605.1 Apis dorsata
TTGGCAGAGACATTCAATATCCTCAGCAGTGTCCCCCCTGGATCTCCTTCGCCTTTTCTTCTCCAATAATTGCAAGATGCAACGATGTAAGATCGTTTCCGATACGATTCCCAATTTTCCCAATTCTCCGATGAATTTAATGTTACCAAGCATTTTGCGCTTAGCCACCTGTCGGCGTTCCTCTTCCTCTGGACCAAGTTCATCCTGATTTTCGAATGCCTCACTTGCCTTTGAACGATTTTCAAATTCGTCTCTGCACTTATTAAGAAGAAGAACTGTGAATGTGCTTTGGCCTTTTTGACTTTCAATGAGTGCTTTTTTTGGTTCAAAGTTTGCAGCTTCGTCAGACAGCCGTTTGCACAGCTGTGCGTACATAGAACTGTACTTGGGTTCATCAAGTGCTTTTTCAAAGATCTAAAAGAATAGTAATTCGATATAATATTAATATAATAAAAATTAATAATGAAGTATTTATATTCCTGTTTAAATGAAACTTATATTAAAATTATTTAATATTAATTAATTATTTAAATTTTATCATAACAAAATATGTTAAAAAATAATATACTTTTTTTAAATATTTTTTGTTATATTTGAATCAATATCAATATATTTTATTAGTATTAGTAGAATATATTAAAAAAAAATTTTATTTATTTATATATTTTATAAATATATAATAAAATAGATCACTTATATTTTTATAAATAGTAAGTAGTAACACAATAAAATATTAATTTGAATAATTTTGTTGTAAAATAAAATAATAAAGACAAAGATTAATAGATTAAAATATAATATGATGTTTAAATATCATAAATAACCATGAAATACCATAAATAAGTGTCAAAGAAAAAATATAAAATCTTTTTGATCTGATACTTTTGCATGTTATTATAGATCTTATTGTTAGATTTACATAGTATATATATACTATATATAAAAGATTTTATCTATTAGATAGATTTTATCTATTTCCTTATAATATTAGTTAAAGAAATTTTAATTAAAAGAAAAACATATAATAAATAAATTATAATAAATGTATTCTTTATTACTGTAAATATATTTGAAAGATTATTGAATTAATTTGTTCAAAAATTTATTCGATTGAACAATTTTGAATATTATCTCTTATATTTCTTTAAAAAACAATATAAATTTATTTTTACTTATATTATATATATTGCTAAATACTTACCAAAAAAATGACACCTTTGAGAATCACATCAGAATTAAGCTCAACGTTGAGCAGGTCGTTGCTCAGCTTTGCGAACTTTTCCGGCGTAAGCTTATTAAGAATACCCCGCACCTTTCTAAAGATGAAATTATTTCTGCTTTCTGGGGTGAGTGCATCGCGTCTAAGAGTTGAAGGAGGGATCCAGCGTTGCTCAGTGGATAGGGAGCGAATATCGTCCCTGGAAGGCATCGAATTTTTTTAATTTGTGTATTATAAGTAAAAATGAGCACAGAAGATTGATTGGGTGTAAAAAGAAGCAGCTCGTGTATGATTGTTACAGTCAAGGTAACTTTGTAAACCCTGACCTTCCTCCCGAGACACGAGAAGCACCCCCCGATCCTGTGGGGTTGTCCGTTGTTGCGCGTGTTTTGGCCTCCTAAGTGATAAATCACAGCACACAGATCTTCCTTTAGGAAGCTGAAACAAAAAAAGATTACAATAAGAATATCAGTCATATTAATAATAATTTATTGCTTACACGCATGCTACTCCATCCATGTTTGACTATTAATATGCAGCCTTTTGTACCTAATGATACAAAAATATGATGTATTAACACACATGCAGTTAGAATGCTTAGAATACAAATTATTGTGCAGCCCAAAAAAAAAAAATATTAAATTTTACTTCTTTACAACTCTTTTACTCTTACTCTTACAACATTAATATATCAATTATTTTTCAATTTATTAAATTTAATTTATATTTATTGAAATATTTGAGTTACATATAAAAGATACATAGAGAATTTTATAGTACTATTATTAAAATCATTTTAAATTGTTTATATTAATATTTCATAAATTAAATTTTTTTATAAAAATTTGTCAAGAAAAAAGATTAAATTATGGAAATAAAATAACAGCAAAAGTAATTTTAAGTGAAGATTCTCTTAATTTGCAAATATTAGTAAAATATATATTCATGAAATATAAAAAAATTTATTTTCAAAAATAAATTGAACTAAAAATATAAAATATATTAAATAAAAATAAGAAATATAAATTTTAATCATGTTTTAATATCATAATGTTGTAATCCTTCGTAGTTTCCAAATACATATTTTCAAATTAAATCATGTAAAAATCATGTAAAACAGATGGAAAAAATTTTAATATAACCAACAAATATAACCAACAATTAATAATTATAAGAATATCAAAAGCATATTTACTATCATATATACTATTTCACTTTTAATAATAAATATTATAGAACAGACATTTAGAACCACTTATATGACATTAAAAAATAGAATAACAAAAAAAAAGAATAAAATAAATTTGCTTTTCTTCTATATGTTGCATATAATTAAAAAAGAATCAATTGCTTATTAATCTTATAATAATCGGATTTTTAACAATAGGAGGCACAGATTAATATGTGCAGCCTTATTGCGCTCACAAGTAAAGGTCTTCAACGGACAGGACGAGGACCTTCTCCAGGGAAACGGCTTTGATCTTGAGGTATCGGTTACGAACAAAACAACCAAAAGCCGTGGACGATGAACGTGGAGAGGATTGTATGTGGGGCGCGGCTCATGGTCAGACGGTCAATGAACCTTTCCTCGCCTCACCTCGACCGATCTCGGCTTCTGTCGTCAGCTTGATCGGGCGAGGTCGGACAACTTCGTCCTAACTTCGACTAAGGTCGTCTTTGACCGTCTCCACTGAGCAATCCATGTATTTAGGGTGCGTGGCTGAAAAACCTTCATTGTTCAATTACATGGTGATGGATTGAGAAAAAGAATGATTTCATCTCGAAAACAAAAAAATTCCAATATCAATTTTATGCAACTCTTCATGCGATGTTATTTTTCTGCGAAACAGCATCTAAGCAAGTATTTTTCTTCAGCACGAGAAATACTTATCATCTTTATATATTACATATTCGCTATAAATAGAAATTTTAGCGAATATAAATATGAAAATTTAGATTTGTAAATATTTGTAATTAATATATATAATTTAATAATTAATAATTTACGATAATATCATATAATTATAATTTATTTATAGTAATTTATACAATAAATGAAATTCAAGTATTGTGTTCAATATTATGCTCAACTTTATTAGTAATATTATTAATAATATTACATAATGTAATATTTTTTAATAGAGAATAAATACACAAATTTTTTTTGATTAAAATAATTCTAAGAATAAATTGATATTCTCAACCATAGTAACATATTATAAAAAAATAAGTATATAGTACTTATTTTTTATATTATTTTGAATAATTTTTATAAACATTAAGAAAATTTAATTTATAATAATGTAATTCACGAATCTCAGAAAACACAAATACAAAGTTTTTCACTTGATAAAAGCGAAAATTAAACATAGTCAAATACGTACATACATACATTATGACTTAAGAAGAATTGCTTTAAAGTTGCACGACGAAGGTCGTCGTCTAAAACATGCTTCGCATTGAAAATTTCTTTAGTGCATTAAACCGGTATCCAATCTCGTTTTCTTTTAAACTTATATTACCTTTGTTGTCAGACAAGTAGTTTTATGAAGGTAACTACTAGTTCAATTACCAAAATAACGATTGAAATTTCTTCGCAGCTCTAAATTTATCTGCTCAAATTTAAATTTAAATATATATATTTAAAGGTCTATCGCATGAATATTTTTTAATTATATGTGACAAATGAAATATTTATATTCGAAAAAACTTTTGTAAATATATAATCAAATTTTGATTAATTATCGATAATAATATTTCATTTTTATATTTTAATTTTTTCTTTTTAAACAATTTTTAAACAAAATAATTTTGTAAATATAAATGATTTTATTATGAAGTTATGAATTTACATAAAACATGCACACATTACGAAGATAATGCATTTCAATATCCATGGAATTCTGAGATCATGACACCGGAAGTTCAAGATTCCAAGAGAAACAGTTATAGCAATATTATTTTGTTTGAAACAAAGTTATAGCTTATATCAAATTAAATGCGTTGAAATTATATATTTACAAATTTATTGTGCTAAAACAAAAAAATTCTAAATTTGTTTAATATTTTTACAATTTCATTCTTTCGAAAATTATTCTCAAAATTAATTCTCAATTTTAAACTTATATTTTTTAATTTAATAAACTTTTAATCTTAATCTTTGAATATCTTTAAAAATGACTATATAATAATTTTATGAATAAAATTAAAATATATTAAAATTAATAAAATTATGATTAAATGAATTAAGAATAGAAATGATATAATATTTTTAACATGCATCATCTGAACAATATTAAACAAGACCTTAAAAAATAATTATGCACAAAGAGAGACACGTGTCGTCAGTAAACGAAGAGATAACAAGGAAATGTATAATGAACAGTTGCTATCTTTCTTTGAATACTTTGAACACTCCAATACTCTGTTTCCTCATGACACGTCACTGATGCGCCGTGACGGTTGCTTTCCACAAGTTAGAACAAGGGTGCCAACTTTTGAAGGCCGATAATGCATAAGATCAGCAGAAATTGTAGAAAAAAGAGAATGAAATGCTTTAAATTCGAATAAACATTTTCACCTCATATTTAAAACAATCTATAGAAAATACTTTCATCAATAAAATTTCAAAACATGTCTTTAAAAAAAAAGATAACAAATATATTCATTATAATACTACCAACATTATAGATTATAATTATAAAAAGAATAGCATTACAAAGGAAATCCAAATTCTTTGTCTCAAAAATTTTTATACAACGATAATTTATGTTATTTAATTAATTTTATGTAATTCATTTCATCGTTTAATAAATTTTATATTCAATTTCAACCCAAACATTTTTCAAATTCAATTAAAATCTTATTGTTATATATAATTGCAATTTTTGGAAAATAGACAATTACTTTTATTCGTTTATATCTACATAAATAATACGTGCATACTTATAAAAATTAAAAAATTTCTAGTAGATGACACAATTACGTATCAGAGTGCAAATTAGTCGTACAAAGTGGACAGCTGAAAGAAAATCAGTACGTCTATTCATAGTACGATAAACGTTTAAGTCTGCTATAACAAAGAGGCCACATACGGTCGTCACACGTCCGACGTAGAAACAGTCATATGGGCGAGCATTTAAAGGCACACGGTAAATGCGTTCGCTATGAGTGCGCGTACTGTAATACATTGCAAGTATTAAATGTTGCAATCGTTAAAATTCCAAACCATTATAGTATATCATTATAAAAATTAAAATAACAAAGTTTTTCAGATTGAAATAAATAGTCCCATTTAAAAATTAATTTAATATAAGTTATACTTTGTAATATAAAATCCTTTATTCATTAATCATTATAAAATCATAACTTTTTCTTAAGTTTTTTAAAAAATATAATAGTTTCAATTTCAATATTAGTTTCAATATTAAAATTAATTTTTTTCAACATTGTAGTAAAAGAAAATAGATAAAGAATAATTGCCAAAAGAATTAATTTACCAATAATGCAAAAACTAAATATTAATATTTTGAATTTTTTAATTTGATTTTATTAGACAATAATGATTAAAAAAATAGATAAAATAAAGTATTAAAAAGAATCAGATTTAATGTTAAGTATATATAAAATATATATAAAATAAATCTAATATATACTTAAAAGCTTACTATTCTATATTTTGACTGAATATTCAAAACTTAAAATGATATTTGCATAAAAATTCCAGCAAAACGTCAGAAACATGACAGTATACGCCTGCTTAGTTTCGTGCATGCTTATGCGTGTGCGTGCACATTGATCGATGATACATATGCATGTTCGTATATATGTATGTTTATAAGAGTCTATCGAACATCCATTGCAAAATGAATGTTTTAAATAATGGAAAATTTATCGAATCGAAACATATCGTCAGAAAAATAATTAGTAAAATTTAAAAATAAAATAAGATACAGATAATTTTTTGAAAAAGAAATGTTTGACGTAAGCAATATGTATAGCAATTTCTAAAATAACGATTCAGTTTGATCAACTGAATGAAAAGCAACCAACAATCGATACTGAGGAAATATACTAATTTCAAAATTTGTCCAAAAGGAAGCCAGACAACATTATATAAAGAAAATTATTATAAACATCGAAAATTATAATCATGCATGTCGGAAACATTAGAAAAAATGTGTTTTGAATTAAAATATAAAGTGCTTAAAATATAAAATAAACATGCAAAAAGCTAGAACAACCTACACTAAAAGTCACACCGATTAAAATGTCAAAAGTAGAAGTTGCGTAGGTGCTCGAAAACAACACTTGATTACCACTCATGAATTACAATCTTTTTTTTTAATACTAAAACAAGAATTAATTAATTAAGTGAAAAGATTGCAATTATATTTGAAAGAAATTAATAAAATATGATAAAAAATCGACAAATGGAAGATGCGTTCAGGACCGACATGACGCACGACCTATGTACGAGCTATATTGACTCCAAAGCAACCCTCGAGAAAATTCTATTAAATTTTAAGATTTTTAGCAAGATCTTTTGTGAAGAAAATATATATGGCGTGGTAATCTAGCGTTAAATTCGTTATCGCGGCAACCATACAACCAAAAATGCATAATTTTAGGAATTAAAATGATGAGAAATCACAATAGCGTTTACTTACGGCCGACGGTTGTTTCTGAAGGCTTTCGCAATCTGTCGGTCGTACTCGGGAACTTCCGTACCGTATGTCTTGTCAAGCCAGTGTCCGCCATGCGACTAACCTCTGGTTCCACAAGAAGATAGCTTTTTCATGATTTCAACTGCTCAATAGAAAAATTTATTATTTTTTTTTTTTACTTTTGTCGTTTTAAATATGTAAAAAAATATTAAAATAAATTTATTATTAGTTTTGTTTTTGATTCTAGCGGTAGTAATATATAAGACGGCATTTCAGACACATTTCTATAAGTTGTTAAAAAATAATTTTATATTATTAGTTAATTTTCTTATTAATTTAATTTAATGACAGATTTTTATAAAAAATTGATTTAAAAATTTAAAGATTTATAATTCGTTTTTTTATGTTGTAATAAGATATAATAATGTTTATGAGATATTATTTTGAATCTAGTAGTATCGACGGTGTTGTAGACATACTAAACTATAGTTATTTGCTTTAATATTATAAGGAATTTAAAATGCGATAAATGTATATTGTATTACTAATAATTTATTATCAAAGAATAAACAGTTTTATTATACATTAATTAAAATGTTTGTTTTCATTTATCATATTAGAACTTAAAAATGTGAAATATCGATAATATAGGAATTTATTAAATTCGCGGCTGCAAATACAAAGAGACTATTGTCACATGGGCGGTGGATTAGATCATTTAAGCAACTGTCAGTTTCTAAGATTCGATACATAAAAATAGTTCTTCTGATTTTTAAATGTGAATTAATAAAGCAATTTATATTTAGGTATTAAGAATATTTGTGATAAAATAATTCAGGTTTGTTGCATAGTTCGTGATGTTTATTTTCATTTATATTTTATATTTTTATTTTACATTAATTTAATTTTCCCTATATTCGTCATATACTATTAGATGATTATTCTGTTCTATGCAATCACGCAGAATGGTTTTAATACATCGATTAAAATTTAATTTATTACAATATTCGTATAACATAAAATTGTATAATATTATCTTGAATTAATATATCACTTTTAGTTTTAAAAATTTTCATTTAATATTTACATTATATTATTTCATGCAATTTAATAAATTTTGCACTTATTAACAGTATTATCATCGACAAAAAATATAAAGTAATAATTTATTATATAGAATTTTATTAAAATTCTATACGTGATTTGAATGCACGAAATATATATTTATTTAATAGTATAATAATAAAAATTATATAAATAAAAAATTATATTAATTTCATGTTAATTTAAATAAATTATGATATATAAAAATATACTGTACATGTATATGTCATTAAAGTTTTAATAATGATTCATATAGCATGATGATAGCATATCAATGTTCTTCATAAATTTGTCATAAAAATTTTATGATTTTATTACATATATATACATGAAAACATTTAGTTATATGTAAAAAGATTATTAGATAAAAATGTTTTTATTAATACTTATAATTCACAAATATTTTAATTTTTTTTTTAGAAAGAAATTATAATGCAATTTATTTTTATTTTTAGAATGGCTTACAGTTCTCAAACATATGGGTCCACAGATCAACGGACAGATGTACCTGATGTAGGATTTAGTCCTACTGAACTTTATAGTCTCAGTGAAAATATTACAACTAATATATATACAATTAATACAAGTTGGAGAACACTTGAACGAGCATATAAAAATGTTGGAACCAATAAAGATAATCAGGGTCTAAGAGATAAGGTGTAAGTAATTTTTATATTGTATTGTAATATGAAATATCATCTAAAATAAAAGATCATGTAACTTAAGAATATATAATATTCATTAAAATGAAAAAAAAATTATATTTTATTTTATTTTATTATGTATAAACATAATAAAAATAAATATTAAGAGATGGTTCATTACATAATATATATATTCTTTTATTTTATATTGAGTTTTTATTCATATTTATTTTCTCTTTATTTATTTTTTATAAGGCATGTCACACAATTAAGCACAAATCAAGTAGTAACACAAACAAGCAAAGATATTGCAAGACTGACAGTGTTAATGAGGCGAGGTGATAAACAACAGAAATTGCAAATTGAGAAACTCACTACTGATTTCAAGGATGCTTTGCAAAGATATTCAGATATGCAAAAGGTAAGTAATATTTTACTATTATATATTTTGTAATTTTATTGAAATATAACTTTATTATTATGAAATTTATTATGAAATTTATAGTCAATTGTGGAAAAAATGAAGAGGCATATTTTGCTTACAACTAGTATAGAAAATCCTATGAATTCAGAAGAAGAAGAACAACAACGTTTACTTCAAGCTCAGGAGGATGAACACAGAGTGACACAAAGGTTTGAATGTAAACTATATATTAACTTATAAATAAATATATAACTATATTTGCACATATAAATAGTGAAAAAAGCTTGACTATTTCTCACAGTCTGCACACAATGGGTTCAGAGATGGCTAACATTATTAATCTTATTAAAGATTCAAAATTCAAATAGGCTTTTTTCATGATTTTTATAAGATGAGCATATTTTATGGATTTTATAATATGAATATTGAAGTAGCTTGAATGTAAAAATTTCACTGAAAAGATTAAATAATTGCAACATGTATTATTAATATAGAGAAGTTATAAAATACACTTGAGTGTATGGTAAGTTTGTTTTAATGCATATTAATACAAACTCTGAAATAACATTATTCATTATATCAAAAAATAATGAAAAAATAATCTGCAAGTAATTTCACTTTTCTGATATGCGTAGGAATCTTGAATTTCAACAAGGGTTACTGTTAGAAAGAGAAGATAGAATAAAACGGATCGAAGGAGATATTTTGGATGTGAACCAAATAATGCGTGAATTGGCAGCATTGGTATATCAGCAAGGAGATACAATCAGTAAGTGATTCTGGCTTTCATGTAAATATTTAATTCATGTAATATTTTATTTTTTTGTAAATTTTCTTATAATTCTTTTTTATTATAGATACAATAGATAATCATATAGAAAATGTACATGGAAATGTTGAACTAGGAGCACAAGAGTTAATCAAGGCAAGTAATTACCAAAGTAAATATCGACGAAAAGTTTTTGTCCTATTGTTACTCGCAATCATAGTCGTTATTATATTAATTATTGTTCTAGTCACTAAATTAAGTTAGCGCTCCTAATTATCCTAGATACTGCGAGCGAATAGAAAGGGTTGTCTCAATCTATTTTACTGATTGTAGAAGTAATATTATGGAAAAATATAAATTGTCAGTTTATGTATCGGACATGCAATATGGGGAGAGGATAGACTTATTTTATATTCATTTGTAAATTGATTAATTCAAATGCATTATTTTTGTTTATCTTTGAACTTGTAAACATAGATGGTTTTCATTGCATATTTGTTTCTTATTTTCATTTTAAATTTAATAATTTAATTTAATTCAATTAAAATTTAATAATTTAAATTAAAATTACATGTACAAAAGTATTAAATATCTGCATTATTCTTTATAACATTTGTAATAGAAACAAATCTTTATTTTTGTACATGAAAAAATTAACACAATATTGATTATTATAAAGAAATAATTTTGTTGTACCTGTAAACTATTATTTAGCAAAATCTTCGATAAATCATTTTAATTGTATTATATATTATTTTCACAATAAATTGTACAGCATTATAAATACAGCAAGTGTTTAAGTAAAATATTAATGTTATATTATAATTTTCAAATTTGGTAACATATATTGTTTACTAAAAAAAAATTTAAATTAAAATTATATACTCTACTAATTAATTACAACAATTTGATCCTTACCATCATTGAATAATTATTTATTTATTAAACAATTTTTTAAATAATAAAATTATTATTTATTTATCTTGAAAATTCTATTAAAAAATATTTTCAATATTTCATGACATCAATATTAAAGAATTATAAATAAATACATAAAGTAATTATAAGATATGAATTTGAATATATGAAATAAATAATGTGGCACTAAAATGATCAATATTAAAAAATTAGTATAGACAATATATTATAAACAAATTTTTTGTTTGCATTTTCTTAACTATGCATTACAAATAAGTGTTACTTTATAATGTTTTTACTTAAAATGTAATTTTCTATTGCATATACTTTGTTACTCATAAATGTTACCTATAGCTCTTGCTCAATTTTTATTAATCAATAGAGTACAATGAAAAGTGATAAGTAAAAATTATATTTTACAAAATAACAAAAAATTTATGTTTTATTATTATATTATATATAAATAAAATAAATAAAATAAAATTAAAAAATGCTATGTTAATTTATTATAAAAATAATATCATATATTAATATGATATTAATATTATATAAAATATTAATATTAATATTATATGAATTAATATAATTATATTTTTTTTTATTTCAATTTAGAAATATAAATTCTTAAAGTGGAAATTAAATTATAATCATATCAATTACTTATTGCTTTTCATTTTTTTTACATATGTTCAAAGTTATGTATAAATTAATATATATTTGTATATGTGTATACAACTTCTTTTACAGATTAGTCACTTCAATATAAAATATGTGATATTAAGGAAAAAATAATGATTTATGTTTTTTATTTTATGTATTTGATTTTTTACTTTTTTATATATATATGAATACAGGTACTAAGAGAAAATATTAAAAATATGCATTGTATTACAAAATCTTTATCATAACACATAGAAAACACTTATTGTTTTTCCAAAACTGTTTTCAAGTTCACATTTTCAAAAAAAATATATTATTATTGTAATTATTATTGTTTTATTGAAACAAAAACTTCTATAAACATATAAGGAATGACAAAAACATCATATTTTAGTCTAAGTATAATTAAATTGTATAAATTGTGAATATATGATTTTTTATAACCATTCTTTAATAGAATTATGATATTGTTTATTATGGATTATTATATACTTTGGTAAAGCATGCAACATTAATAATAAAAAAAAAAATAAATAATACAATTAATTATCGTAAGATTGAGACAACCATTTTCTTCAATGTTTTTTTGTGAATCGATTTGACTCTTATATGATTATTAGGCATTCCAAAATCTAAAAATCCAGTGTGATTATATTATTATTAAGGTTATAACTTGAATATTGTATATATATATAACTAACCACTGACATTCAAAATAAATTGCATTATATATGATACTAATATTGTTATATCGTTAACGTATATACACATGACAATTGTTTTATAGAATAATGAATTCTATCATGCTTTATTGTATTAAAAAATTGAATTACATTTCACTCTTTTATTTTTTCTTTTAAAATGTATTACATTGTTTATAATATTTTATTTAAAAAATTCAATCTTCATTTATTTGAATGTAGAAACAACAGAATATGAAAAGAAATATATTATAATATATATTAATAAAAGATTTTAAAAATCATTGAATGATACAGTTTTGTATTAATTTTTTTTTTTTCAAGTTTTTTTTTTCTATTGTAAATACTCTTATGATAAGGATCATCATTTAATAATTATACATAAATAAAAATATGATAAAAAAATATAAACAATTTTATTAAGCTTTGAAAACAATCATTGTTTAATATT
Source organism: Apis dorsata (assembly GCF_000469605.1). Taxonomy (NCBI): domain Eukaryota; kingdom Metazoa; phylum Arthropoda; class Insecta; order Hymenoptera; family Apidae; genus Apis; species Apis dorsata. The sequence continues at coordinate 95,426 of NW_006263481.1, forward strand.
TTCATTATCACAATATTTATAATTTATTGTATTTGAGATGTACAAATTATATGATATTATCAATACATACGATACCACTTTAATATTTTTTACTACATTTTTCTGTGTTCATGCATTTAAACTAAACTTTTAGCTTACTTTATATACATAATATATATAATAAATATATATA
>NW_006263481.1:95903-111026 GCF_000469605.1 Apis dorsata
ATATATTTATTATATATATTAATAGTTTAATGTTATTATTCTATAACATATTCTATATATATTTTATATTTTATAATAATATTCAATTTTATATTTACATAATTATTTAAAAATTTATGATTACAAATTTATTTTTGAAAATTAAATTTTTTATTTTTTATAAATGCAAGATTTATTTGTAATAACGTAATTTATATATTTGAACAATATATAATGTATAATATATTAACAACGGAATTTATATGATTTGAACAATATCTAATATACAGTTATAATATGTAGCAAAAAATATTATACAAGAATGAAACAGATGCGAATCAGAAACATGTTCTAATTTGAATAAAAATATTATATTAATTATAACACAATTATACTTAAACATTTGACAAAAAATTTGAAAATGAATCATAAAACATTCAGTCTTAATACATTTATGTATCATTTTTTTGTAAAATCAAAATCGAAATCATAATCATACATGAATATATTGAAAATTACAAGACAACAAAATAATAGAAATGATAATACTAATATAAACATAATATTTCTAAGTTTTTAATTTATTTTGTTGCTGAGATCGTCTAGCTTTTATTCTTGCTTGCAAAGTAAGAAGGAGTCCTGCGAGAACATCATGATTAGGCAATTTCTTGGCAAATAATAGACGTTTTACTGAATCATCATAAGTTAATAAAGCAACCATATTTTGTAATAAAAATCCCTGACAGTATTCCAAAAGTTGCATAGCATTGTAAACCTGAAAATAATTATTTAAAAAAAAGTTATAATATTATACATATATTACAAACACAGAATATTTAAATAAAATACCTTTGCATGAATGTACATAGAAACGATATTATCAAGATCAACCATTGAAGAACATTGTGCCTCACAGTACCTAAGTAAACCATCTAATTGAAAGAAGTTCGCGGCAGCCATTAATTCCAAAACGTCACTTTGATTAACTTCTAATTTAGCACAACCACCATGATATAAAAACTCCATAACCATCTAAATATTAAAATACAAATTTAAATTTTAAATAGTTAAAATTTTTTAATTTTTTTTAAAATACTACATACTTGAAAAATATGATAACGAATATCGTTAATTTGTACAATAGGAGGATTTCCCTCACATAATTTCGAACTTAACATATTCCTAAATCTCGGTGATGATGTGACCAAAACAATTTTATGACCATAGAAAACTCTGCCTTCTACTCTGAATTGTACATCGCTTAATTCTGGATTATTTACAAACTTAGGATCTATCCTAGATCCACTAGAAAGTGTTGTATCTCGAATGGGTTTTATTGGTTCCCATCCAAAACATGTACAAAAAATATCTGCGAGAAGAAGCGTCGTACCTTCTTTCTGTAGAAAAAATACAAATCAAAAAATATAAAAAAATATTTTTTATTGTAATTTTTTTAAAATCAAATTGAATTATGACTTACCTTACTATATCTAAAAATATTGAATAATAAAGGAAGACATTCTTGTACGAATTGTGTTGAATAATCATCTGGACATACTTGAAGAAAATCTTGAAGCAATTGATCTATTATAGAATCTAATCTCATTTCATGAGCTGTTGCTAAACTATGCATCCAACAATGTAACGTCCAACCCACTTTTAATCCACGAAGTTCCATTGTAATATCTGCAGAATTTTAAATAGAATTCTTTATATAGATATATTTAAAATTTTTTTTTCAAATAATCATTTTCAAATTTGTTTTACCTAAATGGTTGCTTTCCGCACTATGATACATTGCTTCTTGTAAAGCTTTATTTTGAACTTTATTAAAAACTGGTTCTTTTCCTTCTTTTCTATTTCCTCTTCCGTCTACAGTTTGTTGTTGTGGACTAGTATTGGCACTACCTTCTGCCAAAATTTCTTCTAATGACAATACTTCTTTTTCTCCTCGTTTGGCGGAGAAATTCAATGGATGAGATAACAATTGATGTAGACAATTCCTTTGACCATGAACTGTTGCTACTGATATTGCACTATAAATATATAAATTAATTTTATTGTTTTAGTTACTTAAAAATTTTTTTTATATAGGATGAAATGATGATCTTTTTAAAAATTATTTAAAATATTCCTATTTTGATTCCTCAAAATCAAAAACTATTCATTTGATTAAAATTTTATTAAGATAAACAAATATATTTTACTTGCCTATAACAACCACGTTGAGCTGAACCAGAATATGAAAATGAATCTTTTATCAAAGTTGATAAAAATGGTTGGGCTCCATGAGCCAAAAGTAATGCTACCATTTCAGAGTTACCAGATGCTGTAGCTGCTTGCAATGGTGTAACTGTGGATTTATCTTCGCTTAATTTAGCACCACCTTCAACAGTTGCACCTCTTTCTAATAATATTCTAGCAATGTTACAATGTCCTAATAATGCTGTGTAAGTTAAAGCAGTCCAATGTTGCGTTTCTGCATTGAATCCAGATTGATTACAGCATATGTTATTAGAAATATTATTGGATATGCTTGGTGAACTGGAAGACGAATTTGGAGACTGCATATTTTTTCCTGGAGTCATTATAGCAGATGATGCAACTGGAGTTCTAACATTTGATATATTTGGAGTAACTGGTGTTTTGGAAGGTGTATTTGCTGATTGTCCAGTAGTTGGAGGTGGACTTTCAATATTCAAATCAACGCCAGCATCTAATAATGCTAGAACAGCTGTTTCATCATTATTTATACATGCTATCATTAATGCAGTAAAACCACTATCGTTCACAGTATTAAGTTTTGTTGATGGCAACAAAGGTATAGCTTGAGCTATTAGATCTGTACGACCACTTGTTAACATTTTGAATGCCATATCCATGGTTAAAAGACGAACATATTCAGAGTCATCTATACGTTTCAAACACATTGAAACTTCCTCGAAACTATGAAAAAAATTGAACATTTATTATGAAATATTTTAATAGAAAGTATTTTTTAATGAAGAAAGTAATAAACATATATAGAAAAATAAAAATAAATATAGAAATTAATAAAATTTAATAAAATTTAACTTTAATAATACAAATTTAATTGAAATTAAATTTTAAAATATAAATATATACAAGAATATATTACCATATTGGTCTGACGGGACAATCTACACCAGGCAATAACAATCTGGCAGCTTGATTAATATCATCTTGATCTACAACTAGTCCATGTCTATGTTCTGCATGAGCGGTCGCAACTCTTAGCCATTCGACTAGCGGTGGAAGTACAACGTATGCTCGTTCATACGCAAGCTCTTGTATTCCAGAACCTCGTTCACCATGTTCTAACTGTATAAATACTGCTTCATTACTTTATATTTAAAAGACAAAGCCAATAGTCAAGGGAGTAGATAAGGATCAAGTAGGCAAACCTGTGAACACCTCATGTAATAAAAGAGAGCGTTCAATGCCTTTGTTGTCAAGGGTATAGTTGAACGTCCAGCTTGCGCCACTTTCGAGATCAAATCTATTAGTTCCGATATCGATCCTACACAGGTGGTTAAAAGTGATGGTTCTAACGTTGATCCCGCTGCATCTCTTCCGCTACGGGATGATGATGAAGAATTTAGAGAACTGACACTGGCCCAACGTGGCATGGCAAGTGCACCTATAAAAATATTATACTATATCATACTAATTATATTATATTATGTTATATATTATATTATAAATTAATAATACAATATATAGAAATATAAAAAAAAAATATTCATGTATAAAATATTAAAAATATTATTTTTTATTCACATCATCAATAAATTTATTTTTAATAAATTTAGTTTTAAAAAAAATTAAAAAAAAAAAAATAAAATAGAATACTTTCATTGAAGTTAAGCGCAATAATATGATAGATATAAAATTTTATTATTATTCTAAAATTTTGTTTCTTTGAATTCCAACAAAATTTATTATATATTTAAAAAGTTTTAAAATAAAACGGAAAAATTTTTTAAGCTTAACTAATACTTATCTTAGATTAATAAGATTTTTAAGTCAATTTTAAATAAATCGCTTTTTATTTTTTTTTAATAAATTTTTCTAATATATTTATATTATTTTTTAGCAACTATTAGCAATTACAAATATAATTGTTAAATAATAATTAGGTTCTAGATTTACCTGATGCTGTTCGACCAGCATTAAGGTGTGCATAAGGTTGAAGAAGACCCCATAAATCTCCACTATTTGCAATAGCATGCTCCAACATAGTTGCAGTTAAAGTCGTATGAGAATCACTCGGTATACATTGCAATAGTATTTCTTCCAACAGATTTTCGATTCCAGCGGTTAAATATATGGCTGCATATTCATGTATCATTCTTCCTAGTCGTACATCAGACATCCAGCGAAAAAATCGTCCTACTGGTAATTGTAATCCTGAACGAGATGCTTTTGATTGTTTTAGCTGATCACCAGATACAGCGAACATTGCTGCAGCACGCAAGCACGCCTAATAAACAGATTATAAATTAACAAATATTTATAATATCCAAATCATTGATAATTTGCTTGATAATATATATGTTAATGGGAGTAACAGTTTGAAATATATTTATTATTCAAAATTTTTGAAAAATAATTCTATATATTAGGGTAAATTATAAATTCTTGCTCAGTTTACACATACATGTATATATAATTCTGTTTTATCGACTGATTACATTACAATTAATATTATACATGATAAAATTATTAAAAAAATTACTTCGATATCAATCTTTTATATAATTTTCTTCTATATAATTTTTAAATTTTATATCTTTTTTATAATTATATATATATATATAATATATACTTAATTATTTTATAATCTTGAAATAAATAATATATTTATTTCAATATAGTGATATATTTTTATATTATCTTATTATCATTACCTTTTACGAATCATTTCCTCTAAAGACGAATAAAGACATGTACAAAGAAATATATATATATAAATTAATGAATTCGATTATATTAATCTATAAATTATTATAAAATTGATCATTTAGTAAATAAAATGAATAAATACAAATTTTATTCATTATTATTAATTATAATAATAATAATAATTATAATAATAATAATTTATTCAAAATTTTATTCACGTTGAGTCAAATTTAATCTTTCTAAATGTAAATTTATTGATTGATTAATTTTTCTTTCTCAAATGGTGAATTAATTATCATATAAATAAATTTTGTGCTCTATTTCACATACCTTAGTACAAGAATCTGCCAAAGCCGGACAAAGCACAATTTTGAATGCGCTATACACCTCGTGCTTACTACATAGACCAACAGGTTTAGCCAATCTCTGAGTTTCTCGACCAATTCTGACCAGTGCTCTTTGTAGCAGATAAGAAAGACGTGGTATCGTCTCCATAGAAACTTGCTCCATATGCTCCCTGGTACGACCATTTTGCAATACACGAAGGACGTCATGATGCGTCCATGGTAATTGCTGTAACTCCACCAATCGATTGTGAGAATCTACCCAAACGAATTCATCCGCACTGGTTACATTGGTATTGATAGTTTCTAAGCTCGAATGTCTCATCAGCCTCCTTACAGCTGGTTCTGAACTTTCGGATCCACTTAAAGAGGAATAGGTGGAAGACGATTTATGAGAACGCATAGTAAGCTGCTGGATTGCTAGTTTTATGTCTTCTAGACCAGAGCCTGACCAAGGAACCTGTAACTACAATAAAGTTATTGGATAAAAAATTTGAGAATTTAAGAATTGGAGATATTTTCATTAATAGCATATAAAGACAGAAAGAATAAGTTGTATATAATTTTTTACAAATTAAATATGTTTTATTTAATGATGATAGAAAAAATATTAATAAATTTGTTAATGTAGATTTGATAATATTTATAGATTTTCAGAAGGAACAAATTTATATTTGAAAAAAACAAAGATTTTTTTAATTATATTTAGAAGATTTATAAAATATATTTTTTTCAATTATACCATAGAGTTTATATAAAATGATATTATGCTATATATATATATATATATTGTCAATATGTTGTTTAAAAAATCAAAAACATACCTTAGCAGGTGTAGCTCTATGTCTATTGCGATTCTGTCCAGATCTACTCCTGCCATTTCTTTGGGTAACCGAAGCCGATAAACGATCGTCTTCTGGTACAGAGTTTAATTGTTGCGGACTGTGTGCTCTATGATGACGATGCGGTGGTGAACTGCTACTCGTATGTCCACCTGTATCCGACATACTTGCATGTCCAGAAGATCGATTCTCATCTGATGAGCTATTACCGGTACATTCTGGTCGCCTCTATAAAAGATGTTTGCTTTTGAATGTGCTTATAATAATATATTTCTAAATGATAAAAAAAGAATAGATTTTTTTTAAATAGATTTGAAAAATTAAGATATTTCTTAGAATTATATTATATGATTCGAATTCTCTCTTTTGAAAATAAGAATGAAAAATTCAATTTCATCTCTTTATTATTTTAGTTTAATATAATTGCATGATTCTTTTATATTAATAATTTGAACTTTAAATATTCTTATCCATTATACCCTGTTTTATAAAATTATAAAAAATTTTTAAATACCTGAAGGGCACGAATTTCATGTAAACTAAGATGATGATGTTGAGAATGATGGGGATGTTGAGGCGTTGGTGTTGGAGCAACGCTATCCGTATCCCTTTCTGCCACCATATGAACCATATTGTGAACTCCGTTTTTTGGAGAATTTTCTGTGAAGTCTTTGGAATATGGATGACAATACAATTCTCGTCCACTTCCACCAGCCGGTCTAAAAAAAAGTAAAATGATTTCTTGAAATTTAAAAAATAGTTTTAAGTAAAAATTAATATTTAATATTTTCTATAATTATTATTTAAATACCATCATTACTATATTATATTCTACACAAGTTAGAATAAAAATATTAGAAAATATAATCTTGAATATTCACCCGAAATAATTTATTTACATTGATTACTGATAAAATCTAATTCATAATGTGTTCTGTAAACATATTTTTATTCAAAAACCTCATCAATCTATTAAAAATATTTTTAAAGAGATAAGATAATAATTATAAAAATTTAAATTTTTAATTAAATATTCGGCGTATTTTTTTAAATAACATCATTCCTATATTTATTTTATTAATAAATTTAAGTTTTGCTGCGTTTAAGTTATTAAATAATAAGATAGTAGAACTGTAATTTAAATAATACAATTCTATTGGAAAAATAAATATATCATAATAATGCTGAGTAAATGTTTAAAGTTGATTTCATATAAATAAAATTTTATATTTATGTAATTTAAAAGATATTCGAAGATTTTCTACACATAAATTAATAAGCATATAAGTATCTAAAACTTGTAATTTTAAAAATTTTTTCACAGACAAATTAATTATTAATCCCATCTACTTTACTTTTGATTTATTGAATTTGTGCTCTCTCTTTCTCTCTCTATCCTCCCTCCCCCCAGGAATTAATTCATAGAGGCATCGATAAAACTAGTAGATAAAAATTATAAATTATTATTTCTCCCATATTCTATTTTTCTATGTTCCTATAATATTATATAATTTAAAATTATATATGAATCAACATATTTCTAACGTATAAATTAATCGATAAGTATTGAGGAAGACAGATCACGATCCTGATTCTGATCTTTTTCTTTCTATTGTTTCTCGTGCTTCGAGTTCCTTGACGAGCAAACGAATATAAATTCGTGCTGGATCCAGAAAAAGATATCACGTTTCAAAAATCTATACGATCGTTTTCTTAGTAATTCTCCTAGGCCCATAATTAATGATCCGGTTTTCATGTAAACGACACATCGAAGTTTATATATGTCCCAATTAAATTCGCGTTTCTATCGTACGAACCAAGATATTTTAACGTTAAAAGATTAAATTCGAGATTTTCATTTATCAGATAAATAAAGATTTAAATAAAAACTGTTCGATTAATTTTTTTTTCGCAAGAAATATGCATTTTTAAGTCTCGCTTAATTTATTACCTATAACTTAAATATCTATTCAAAATCCTCGTAAAAATATCCATATCTAATTAGCAATTTAAATCCTTCGCGTTATAACCTCGTTTCGTTGAACGGATCACGACCAAAGAAACGGCTACACGACGTCCATCAAACCTCCCAACCTATTTCTCGCAACCACTTATAACTATTCGCAAAAACCGTTAAGCACCGCGAAGACAGAAGCACGGCGTGGTTATGCGAATTCCATGCACGAACCCTACGGTACATACTCATTTTTCATCGTCACGGTAAACGTAACATTCGCTTGATTTACCCCCTCAGGCGCCACTGCTGAACGAAGCTCCAGTCTGCCTTGAACCCGGTGTTGTCCCCCGGCAAGGACCAATAATCCACGACCTGGCTCTCGTCCTCCTCGATCCTGAGCACGTCCTCCCTGCTGGGGCTAACGTTCACCACGATTTCGTGCGTGACCTTGGTCTTCTCCACCTCTTCGCTCTCTATCAGACTCAGCGTCGACCGTTGTCTCTCATTTTTATCCATATCACCACACCTTCCATCCTCTGAACTATTAACAAGTTGTTCCTCCTTTTTAAAATCCCCTATCTTCGATTCCTCCTTTTTAGTCGCCGATTGGGCGCCTTCTTTACCATTGAATTTGCTCTGTTGTCTTTGATTAGTGTCACCAAAGTAGATCACGGTCTTGTGAGCCACGTCTTTATCGGCTTTTTTCAAATTATTATCGCCCACCACCACGTGTGTCATCGTGTCTCCCATTTTACGCCTGTGATTAATTTTCTCCGCTATGATGCAATCTTCGTCGCACGTCGATTCAAGTGCATTATCGCTTATGTTTAACCATTCTTTGGTCGGAGATTTATTTGTGAAGGGCAGGCCGCGACGTAGAATGAAGTTGACGCCCTCGCGGCGAGGTGGAGTTTCCAGATTAGCCGGCATCCTGCAGTCACTCAATTCGCGACAAATCATACATTTGCAATCCTTGTCTTCGCATGATTCTCGTTTTATTGATGGCATGTCATCAGAAACTTTCATGTAAATACATTTTGTGAACTGAAGCTTCTGTTATTCGATCGATTCTTTGGGAAAAGGAATCAGAAGAATTAAAAATAGAAAATGATGAATTCTAAATGTGTAGTGATCATTCACCCATATCTCAAAGGATGTCCGCTTTTTCGTAATTATTCGAAGAATTATTCCGATTATCAAAGACGTAAAACAATTTCCTTGACTCGAAGGAAGATTAAATTTGATGAGTAACTTATTGGTGATTAATGCTCGAGGAAATTGGAAAGTATAAAAGTGATGGTTTCTTGAATTATTTAAATTGATTTGATGAAAGAAAGTAAATGATTTTTCAGATACTCGAAGTAGAAAATTATTTTCTTATATCATTCACTGTTGCTTCAATATTTATACTCAAATTAAAAATCATCTTTTTCACTTTGCAATTTAAGCACAATTAAAAAATCACAAATAATTTCTTCTTCAACACTTTACGCAATCTTTTTTGATGCAAGTTTAAATACACAAAAATTTCATCCTAAATTAAACTATATCCAATTCCATTTTATGTACTAATTCTACTATTGTTCAATCTTTCGATAGGTTCGTTTCAATATTGGATTGATACGTTTCACTTATGATCAAATAAATCTTGAATGATCGCGTCGTTTTTGTTCTGTTCCCCCGTTCCGACACGCGACTGGAAACACTATGATCCACAGTGACGGGATCAACAGGTGAAACGCATGCACTTCCTGCGCGAACCGCAATGTCGGCGAATAGAGCACAATCTCCCGTATCACTTTCCTTTCGTTGTTTCTTTTCTCCGTGAGTACACCACAACGTAACAGTGTCACAAAAGCGGGAGCATCGACGGTTATCGCATGAGAATATCTTTTTTCCTCTTTTCCTTTTCTTCTTTCGCTATATTCTATCTTTTTCTTCAATGAAAATACTGATAATGAATTTTGACTTTTGTAATCAAGAGATATATTGTATTTGTGGAAAATTTTTTTTTATTATTTATATTTTTGCGTAAATTAGGATAGAATAAAAAGAAGTGGATTAAGATTGATTCAAAAAATATATCAAACATTTTTTTTTTTATGTTTCGAATTGGATAATTGGTACGTTGTAAATCATTTTATTTCCTCTTTTAAGATAAACATTTCACTGGGCAGAACTGTGGAAAAAATTATAAAGTATATTTTTTTATTTTCCCATTGTTGTTCATATAATTCAATTCAAAATATTCGCAGAACATCTTCAATTAAATTAAATTCAATATCTCAAACGGTTTACCAAATCTCTTGCATAGTTGGAGAATGCGGATTCGTGAGTGATTCGGCTCTCACTCGTTCTGATTCAAATCCATTTTTGACCGGCAGAAATTTCATTATCCAAGAATTCGTGAGAAATCGTAAGAAATGCTTGCAAGAACACCAAACATAGAATACAAGAGATCAATTACGCGCGTTCACGCACACGGACTTTCACCGTTCTGCTCCGTGGAAAATTGATTCCGAACGAAATATCTCCAATTTCTAGTTACAGCCATCAATATATTAGAATTCATCCATAAATTACTTTGCAAATATCATTTTATACTTCAAACGATGCTATCTCTTTGCTTTATTTAACTGTGAAGTTGTTGTTATTATGCTATTTCATAAAATTATTCAGTCATTTGGATTACATATATTTCAGAAGTACTGTTAGAAAAAGATGAATGAAGATTTTATGATTTACAAGCATCGACAGATGTTAAAATTCTCTTCTAGGAAAATTAATCATATGATAATTTTTAATAAATCGATTTTAAAAAAAATATTTATAGATCCTTCTTTTAAACACATTCATATTAAAAATATATTCACAAAAATATAAATAATTATAAATGAATTAAATGTATTAATAATTTTAAATTAAATCACTTCATACTTTAATTCAATAAAGAGTGCACAATTATGAACTAAAGAATTATTACAACATCCATAATAATTCCTTGCCAAACTATTTTACATTTCGAATGATTATCCACTACACTCTTTTATAAGATACGTACAAATCACAAGAAACTACTTAAAAAAGTAACCAGAATTATAAAAAAAAAGAATAAAAAACAATAATAATAACAATAACGAGATATAGAGATATAGAATTAAAATTCTCGATAATGTTTCACGATAGGACAAGAATAACGCACGGCGCGGTGTTCTACTTTAATCCGTGATCGGTGTATTACGCACGCGTCATCAGTTTCTTGTCCTGCTCCGTGGCGTGGTTAAGTGCTGGCTGCCACTTGTAAACTGTTATGCTCTTTTCACTGGACAGAGAGCGTAGGAAACGGGAGAGTGCAAACGAACAGTGTCTTTAGAAACCCCACCATGTACGTATGTATACATATATGTTGTTACATATGCACATAGCGTTTACATTTGCATTTGTTTCGAGGGAGAATTTCCGGCGACCATCCTACTTCCTATGACTCGAATCGCCCTAACCACGTCCCGTGACGATTCTTGAACATATAGCTGTTCGCCATCCTTTCATCGTACTCTTTCAATCCCTTTTCTATGCAAAACGTCGTTTATCATGATCAAAGGGCGTAAACTATTAATTGGTAAGGTTAGGAAACGTGATTGCATGTGTGAATGAAATATAGTATACGGTATACAAATACCTGAATATAGTAAACGGTTCAGTGAACGGTTTTTAACTTTGTGTGTGCTAGTATAAAAAGTGACTTTTGGTTTAATTATATTTCAAATAGTTAATATATAAATAATTCTAATAATATTTTTATCTTATATTTTAATATTCGATCAATAAATTTAAATAATTGAAATAATAATATTTATATTTTCGTATAATATAGGAAATAATGAAAAGTAGGCAGATAGTGTCCTATTTTCGATAATCTCTTATAATGGCAAAGAAAATTCTCAAGAATTTTCCTAGCATAGATAATTATGGTACAAGACATACAATGCGGAAAACAGACAATTAAGTAGGTCAAAATTATTTCTAGAATACTATCATAAAAGAATATATGATTTTCCAAATTTTTTTACTTATATTTTAATAAATTACTCTCTTCAATTTTTTTTCAATAAAATTTACTTATAGGTAAATGAATAAGGATTTTTTTTTAAATTAAAAAATTGTTAAAATATATTTTAATTAAAGAAAGAAAAAAATAATTATTTTCTTATAGATATATAATAGATATATAATAAATCTTAAGATGAATGATCATAAAATATTCTAATTAATCTCGAATAGTATTGTTCCTGTTGAAATACATCCATGATAAATTCGTGTGAAAGTCATAAAGTAATTTTACTCCCTAGACAAACCGGTCTTTGTTTTTTCCCACTTTTATGAACTACATTCTATAATATACGTGTATATGAATACAAACTAGATTATTATTAAACTTTGTTAAAAATTATTATTATTAATTATACGTTTGGAAATTGTACATGATATTAGCTTTTAACTATTATTTTAACTAATATAATTTACATAAATTGATAGACTGAATAATATTTTATTGAATAATATGCAATGCATGATTTATTTTATAATTTTGTTTTCTTATAATTATCTTTTAAAAATTTGAAAATCTATTTTTATAAACTTTTAAAAAATATCTTCAATAATGTATTTTAATAAATTAAAAAATTTATCAATAAAAAGTTGTTCAAATAATTTTAAGTTTTTTTTTTAAATAATTTAATTGTAATATCTGAATAAAAGTAATGATTTCCAAAAAAAATTGAAATTCAAAAAAAAATCTCAAATCATTTTAATCCATCTTCTTTGAATATTAGTCACATTTCATCAGCATATAATTCTTCATTCATAAATTCACTTTTGTCCCATTTGAATAAAGAGATCTTTCTCTTTTATATCGCCTAATTAAAGGCCAATTAAATTTATCTGAATTATCGGTTCTCTGAATTCTCTTTCAATGAACAAACGGAACATTTGGCCCGATCGTTTTATTCGTGTTGCGTACATCTTTTCTGAGAATGCACAGAACGACGGAAGTTTTTAATCTAATAATGCGTCCACTAAAAGAAAGGTTTTTACAAAGAGGAGTTCAAGGCGTATACACATTACATATATTGTCCGTGCTCATCTGGCGAAACTCCGGTGTCAAGGGCGACAATCATTGCAACTAAAGGATATTAAATTAATTGGCGAACCGTGTCTTCTTCCTCTAACGTCATGATATAAATAATAAAAAAATTGTAAAAAAAATTATGTAGGTATCCTTATGTAACTGTGTTGAAAATTGTACTATATAATTTTTCTATTTGACTTCTACATTATAAATGGCTTAGTCTATAAAATTAATAATACAAATACTATAAAACATAAATAGCTTTCGCAATTTTGTATTCATAATATCATCCTATCTTTTATCATTTTTATCAATATTCAATATTTTAATATTAATAATACTAAATTTATTTAATATTAAAAATTTTAAATTTTAGTTTTATTATATTACATCTGTTGACACAAGCAATCTTTTAACCGTTGTAATCATTTCGTAAATATGTTACATATGTACTATATTCTTATTTAAGCCTAAATTCATCTAAAGTTTGACTCACATCCGGTAATTAAGAATTCAGTCTGAGTCATCAATTCATTCACTAGAGTGCTAAAGCCATCTTGTTCTAATTAAACTCAGCAATTCTAGTAAAATCATTCTTTTACATCGTTTGCATCAATTATACATATGTCATCTAAAATTCAAATATAAATAAAAACTGTATAGATCACAATTATTGGAATTAAAATGATGCACGTTTCTAACGAATTCTAACAGTAAAATCTCGGATGAAAAGAAATGACACGGATCTGAACAGAACAATAAATATTTAAATTATTCAAAGCGGAAAGACCAGAATTTAATCAGGTGGAAAAAAGATGCTATATATACATAAATTTTAGTGAACTGAAACGAAACACTTCAATAGTTAGAAATGTTAGAAGTGGAATGGAATCGGAGCGGAAACTTCAATATTTATCTCGAAGTTTTGCCACCTATTAACACAGTATCTAATATACGAAATAAATAAGTAAAATCGTATTTCACCAGCTATGAATGTGTAAAACGAAACGACGTATGCTTCCTCATCCATAAAATCTATTACATCGTATCGAATCAGTGAGCGAAGTGGTGATTTAATAGTTTTTGAAATTTTCCAACATCAAATCCTGTTAACTTGGTTGGCAAGTGTCTGAATCTTGGGTCAATCCTATCGTAAAAAATATATCCACCAAATTTAATAATTTCGATTTATTATGATAGGATAATAACATTATATTTTTTTCTTAAAGAAAAAAAATTTTAATAATTTGCTATCGAATAAATCGAAAAAAAAGAATTGTATATCAAAAGATAAGAAAATAATAATTAATGCAATTAATAGAATATAATAGTATTGATTTATTAAATTCAAACTCCGATGAAATGACATTTCACATATACTAACCTAACCTTCACACGATCAAAATTAACACATAATTAAATCGATTCTTCAACATAAATTGCAACAATACACTTTCCATTTTTATTCAATTCACTAACGAACAAGGACGAACATTATTGATTCTCACTTTTTATCTTTCATTTTCGAATTTCCTTTTCACTATATTAATTAACTAATCGTTGCATATTAATACTTTCATGAAAAAAATCAATCTAATTGATTCTCATTGTCATTTTTCAATTCTTCTGTTCTAATGTTGGGCAATGAAATAGAAATTTCAAAGAATTTCACGTAATCATGTGAAAGGAGATTTTTAAATTCATTTAATTAGTTATCTGAAAGTAGAGGAAATCGTAACGGGAGATAAAGAGAGAGAATGAGAACCGGGTGATCGCGATAATGATGCGCGTGAGAGGATGTACGCCAATGCTTAGTCAGATCTGATCGAGATATTTAGGTTAACGGCCTCTCTTCTTTGCCTTCCTTCTTCTTTTCGTACAGATGATTTTAACTGTTCATTGACAAAGTTAAATTGATTTAGATTTTTATTTTTTTTTTTTTTTTAC
>NW_006263481.1:111332-115160 GCF_000469605.1 Apis dorsata
TCATTCGTTAACAGTGTTTAATACACTTCAAATTATAAATTTATGAAGTTTAAAATTAATATAATAATATTTTGAATTTTATCTGATATTCAATAGTTAGCAATGGTAAAAAAAAAAATCTGTTATAACATTATTAGATAACTATAATGTTTTATTTCTTTTTTCTATATTTCATTACTATTTGATTAATTATTATTACTTAATTTTGTTACTTTCGTCAAAATATAGATTACAAAATTTTTTAATAGTTAAATATATTTTGTGTTTATCAGGATTTTACTGGATATTTAAAAGAATTTTAAAAAAATATTATTATTCTAATAAGAAAAATTATATATTTAATATTTATAATTAAAAAAATTCTAAAATCTTAAAATTTAAAACAATCTCTATATTCTCTCTATATATTCTAATAAACACTATATTGCCACTTTCAATTTCCCACACCCAAACTTCAATTAACTTTCACAGGCAAGAAATAAAGAGCAAAGAATAAATAAAAAGAAAAAAGAAAAAATCTAAATAAACGCTAAACAATAGTATAAACTATTCCAATTGAACAATTCGTCCATTGTTATCTTTTTTAATAGTTCGTTGAGAACGTATATCGATTCACCATAACATTGGGAAAAACATTCGATATACATAAGTACTTACACATATCATGATCATGTTACAGTTTAACACTATTTATGGAATTATGTTATATAATACAACATAATTCAAGACTTAAAAGTTAGATAAATGTGAATTATATTCTGATAAACAAGCAATATCAGAATATTTATTATCTTTTTGCTTTCATAAGTAATCGCCATAGTATGAATTAATTAATTTTAAAATATTTTATTTTACGTATATAACCATATAATTTATATACATATTAATTCTTTTTGTTCGAAAAATAATACAAAATACATAATTTCTTCTTAAACAATTTTTATTGAAAATTTAAATTACATGAAATATAGAAATTGCAATACTTTTGCATTTATCTTTTATTTTTATCAATGCTAAATTTAGCATCGAAATGGATCCTACATATTGTATTACACCCGGTTTGAGGACAATAGTGTATTTCAATGGAACGGGACCCGGGGGAGTATCGCGTCACCGTAAATCGGTCAGGCAACAAGCTACACGGACGGGCTTTCTCTTCGATAACCCTCGATAACCTTAACTCGACACGCGGAATATTTTGTGCTTGCGCATCTTCGTCGTTTGCTCGCATGCGCGCGATTCATGTCTTCGCGATTCACCGATTCTACCAGTGATTTGTCCCTTCGGTTGTTTTATGGGGAACCTTACTTAATTGCACGTCAATGCATCTAAAAGTTTAATTTTATGTTTAAAGATATTTTGAAGACGTAAAATAAATAATAGAATACGGCGATAAGGAAAAAATTTGATTAATTATCTTTATTTTTTAATTATTCTCATTTCCAGATTCTTTAATCAATAAAATCAATTAAATATCTATTGAATAATCAATCTTCTTTCAATTATGATTCATAAAAAAATTAACCTAATAAATATTGTTTATAATATACAATTTGATACATTATTCATCGATTACTTTTCATTCTAAGATTTAAATTTATATAAACTTTAATTTTTTGTAAATAGTTAAAGTTCTTTTCTTCCCATAAAATTTTTATTATTCTAACACATATATTACATCTTTTTAAATTATCTAATCATTTTTTCAAAATTACAAAATAATTTTTCAAATTACAAATGTACCATAACCTTAAAGCACAGTTCCTTCTTTCGCGAGTATATAAATACAACATAAACTTGGTTTGATATTTAAGAGATAAAGATCTAATCATTGATTAATTACGTCAAATAAATTTCGATTTTTCATAAAGTTGAAAAAGATGAGGATTATTCGTTATACTGTGAATTTTATAGAGCTTCCCGTTGATTTAATAAATAATTCCCGGGTGCTTTCAAAGGAGCTTAGAAGATACACGTCACCTCTTCTTCTTATCCCCGATGATCATTCTTATACCATAGAGATTGCATTCGCGCATTCCTCATACATACGATTACAGCGAAAGATGACTGGCGTATTTTTTGCGGTCGTTGACTCGTTCGAAATACAACGTGCTCGTCGTTTAAGCTTCTTTAAACTACCTTGTGCACGCACACGCATATGTTTCTTTGATCTTCTATCTTCTCGTACGATTGTATGTATTTCAAGTACAAAACTCTGTTGTATGATTTACTTTTAATAATTAGAATTTATATTCCTATATGCCAAATTAATTTTGGACATAATATATAGTATGAATCGCATAGTATTTTATATAGATATGTATAATTGTTTTAAAGTTGATTAGTTAGAAATCTGATCATGTAATTTAAAGTTGTATCATAATCATGTAATAATATTCATTTCTATTATTGATTTAATTAATAATTAATATTTCATGTTAAAAAATAAGTTTTATGATCATGTTTTTTTTTATAAGATATGCATTGAAATAGATAGTATTTGAATAATTTATTTTTTATTATAAGAAATTACATATTTGTCTTTATTAAGTTGTAAAGTTATAAGTTAAAAGTATAATGAAATTTGGTAAAAATCATTAATTAATTTGTATCAAAGATGAAACTGAATTTCAAAGTTTTTGTGAAATGAACTTTAACCTTGAAACAGGTCAGTGACCGTTTTCATGTAGAAAGTTATTTTTAACCGAAGGCAAAATCGAGAGGAATACGATACGCAATCGATAATTTTAATGTTACGCATCGATGGGCAATTATTATCGATATATAATTCGGTGTCATACATATTGATAAGGCCACGATGTGCTGTGTTTTACATACGAATCACTGAGCGTGCACACGACACGCTCGAGCGCTGGAATACCAATGAACCATGCATATACAGAATCTCAAAGCAAAATCCCGACCTAGAAATCTTAAATTTCGTGTCACGAAACGATTCTGTTCCGCCTTTTAAAAATTACGTGAGCTTTTTTATATGTTTTAAATTCTTTTGCCTCCCTAAATAATTTGGATATAACATAAATCTTTGTCCTTTCCAATTATTACTTTTTCATAATCTTATTTTTTTTAAATATATACAATTACTTTTTTTTTTACAACATTTTTTACAAAGTCTGTGTAATTACTATTTCACAAAAAAAAAAAAAAGAAAAAAAATTAAAGAAAATTATCTTTCGAATAAATTCAATTGCTATTGATGATCATGATATTTTTTTCATTATTTATAATTTCATGAAACTTTGTTATAAGCAGTATAGAAATCTTAAGAAAAAAAAATATAAATAACAATTTATTTATATTTGAAATTAGTATATGAGCCCGTTATATTGGGTGAACGAACTTCGAAAAGAACAAAATTTGTGAGCCTATTACGTGAACCCTTAAATTTCAATGCCTATTTGTATGCCGAACAGATTTTTCAGGAACCGAAGCCGTGGTGCGCGGCATGGTGTCGATGGAACTAAATGATGGGGAAAGGGGAGGTGTGTCTTACGAATATATGCTCGTTCGACATCGTTAATCGAATCGGTCGTAATTACGTACATCGTAAATTTTAATGATCCTTAATCGGATCGGTAAGTGGAGTGGCTTCTCTTAACGGTGATGTTTTGAGATCCCGCTAAACACTGAATTAAAAAAAAAAAGTTTTCATTGCATGCCGAAAACAAAGATCTCTAAATTCGAATGTTTTATAAATATTACGAGAAATGAATTCCTGAAAATCATTTTTATAATGTAGAATTTTTCATTGTAATAATTTTTTTTTTTTTTTTTTTTGGTTAAATTTCGATAATGCTTTAATAAATA
>NW_006263481.1:115315-131020 GCF_000469605.1 Apis dorsata
AAATAAAAATATCGATACAATAATATTGAGATAATAGAACTCGATAATCTATATCATATCGATTTATGACATTTTTATATTCTGAATTCCTATCATCAGTCTCGCCCGAAAAAAGAATCTTGTCTTTTTGAAATTATGAATGCTTCTCCAACATTACAGGGATGACGCATCAATACTGACTCATCATTAGGAAGCCCATGTTTATGTTACAGATCATCGATAGCCAACCATAAACTTACATTACAATTAATTGACTACTTGAAAAACAGTAGCAAGTGATTTGACATGTAAACGACAGCCAATATCTTCATCAGTATTCGTTATTATCATCAAGAAAATTATCAACTATGAATATCACGAATCAATCAATCTACATAAAATATGTAATCTCTGTGTACACGATATATTTTATATATCAAGTTAATAAACTAGTAATAGATGATAAATAAATCGCTCAATAAGGGTTTACAAACGATTTAGCAGCCATCTAGTGCTCAAAGTAATACTTTACCCTGCATTTTCATATTTATTAACGCCCTCTGGATAACGTAAGCTGTTATAGTTACCTATAAAACCAAAGATGAATTGCCGTCGATAATATTGGCGTTTCATTATCTACTAACCTATATTTATTATTCCAGAAAATAACTAACGAAAAAATATTAACAAAATAAATCATATTTATTGCAATGTTAATAATTTTATGTTAGGACGAGATTAACGTTCCTGCGTTTCCTGTTTTAATCGATCTTTATCAAGACTAGCGGATTACCATGAATACAACCATTAATCAGATCTCTGTTAAGATCGATATCGATTACAAATGGATTAGTAGTAGGGTTCATAGAAAATAAAAGAATACTCACCGACGTGGCTTAGGTCGCAATATCTCGTGACCAGAATCGGATATGCAGATACTCAGGCTTAATGGTCCCCCATAGTGTTCTGGAGGTGCACCGGTTTGGACAGTCTGCTGCTGGGGACTGGATATACCGCCAGAACCGGAAGTGCCGGTCAAAAACAACGGTTGCTGCCCACAACCGTCCATCGTGGCTCGCTCGACGTTCATTCTGCCTCCCGTTGCTGATTGCACTGGAAGACCTGTGAAATTAAAAACAAAAATACTTTGAGATCCTATACAAAATGTATCGTGGTGTTAGCTTTTCTTCACAGAATTGTGGATTTATTATTGTTGATAAAATTATTGTTTCATAAACCGAATTATATAATACACTTGTAATAATTTTATTTGTATGTTCTAACAAAAACTACTTTTCTATGTAAATGAATTTCTATGTAGAATAAAGAACTGATATTAAATATATTATATATAAATATACTATATTTATATTATTTAAAATTAAATTTTACTAATTTTATATAAAATTTTATATATATATTATTTTTCGAAGTAATTTCATTAAATATCGAATATAGTATCAATAACATTTTTTTTATAATAAATGTGAGTGAAACTGATTTATGAATGTATAGAAATTCAATGCGAGAAATCTGCTCGATAGAGAAAATCTTTGGTGGAAAGTAATTATATGAAACTTTCTTCTTGGGCTCGAAGGTCATTAACGAGCATCTGGATGATTCTGAGAATAATTAGCAATGCGATAACATCACTTGTAAGAAACAATTATTTCTCTGTTCATACGAGCAGTGTGTATCTTCACACCGCGAGCGCGGCGCTAATTATCGTTGGAAATGTGCCGAATACGTTAATAGGAAGAGTGTATCTCTTGGTATCGTTCTTGTGTATCGTTTGTTTCGCGCGACGTTCTGGTATCTTTTGTGAAAATTCATTGAAACTTTCTCCATTGAAAATATCTCTATGTATGAAATATACTGAAAAAAAGGATTGAATTAATTAGAGTGAATTCAGATTCTTTATAGGAGAAAACCTTAGAAAAATACATTGTAATTATTACAATAACAATAATGTTGGATTCTGAATGACAAGATAAAATCGAGAGTAAAGCATTTTATACTTTTAACTTTAAGATTAATTTGTAAAATGTATTTCATTCAATATATATTCTTTACATTAAATGTAAATATTACATTTATTATTATCATCATATTAATATGCATGTTTAGTTATATACTCCATTTGTTTTACCAGAAATAAATAATTAAATTCTGCATTCCTTTCAAAGAATTTCAATAATATATGTATGAAGAAAAACGAACGATTACATGAATTTATGAGATTAACAGTTTCATATACGTGCATTGATATATGTGAAAACATTCACGAATAATTATTATAAATACAAAATTCTTCTATTTCGTGGCGAATGTATTGCTTTTCTTAATCTCGATGCTAGCGCAATCTGTTCCAGGAAGTGGTCCAGTTCGGTCCAGTTGATAACTGGTTTTCAATAAACCGTTCGTAAACATGTTCAGACCCAGATATCACATAGATGACAAACCTTCTGTATTAATTATTAAATTATTTATTCATGTAAGAAATTTTTTAAAAATTTTTGAACATATAATAATAATATCTTTAGAAAGAAATTAAAGATTATTTAAAATTGAACTTTTTTATAAATATTTCTTTGCAATTTCCTTATGAAAAAAAATGTACAAAATAAATACATTACTATATATAAATAAACATCGATATGTGGATCAATATATAAATAGTTGAATTAGATTGACAGAGTAGTGACATTAATCTTTTAAAGAGTTAAATAAAACTCGTACATCAATCTTATTTAACCAATCACATAAATTACATTTTATTCAATTATGTGAATATAAGATGCAGTTTTCATTTTCGGTCGTTAAATTCGGTTAATAATGTTGGTGAAAATAAATAACTATACGTTATTAATAAATTTCTAACATATATAAAATTATTCAAATATTTGATATTTGAAATGCAAATAATATATGTGTATAACATATGTATTGATACACATCATGATATCAAAAAGAAATCTTTTTAATTGTTATTTTAATTCAAATTTTTATTAAAAATTGATAATCTACAAATTTTCAAAAGAAAAAATATTCTATAACATGAAATTATTAAAAAAAAATAAAAATCATCAATTCACATTGCAAATATTAAGCGCAGGTGATATGGCGCGGTATTGACTTATTAGAAGTTTGCACCAACGAGGTTCGACGAGAGCATGATCGTGTTGCTCGCTTTGATAGGCCCTTGTATGCAATTACTCTGGTTGGCTCCCAAAATGCTTCCTTAAGTGTGCATATCAGGAACAACTCGTCTTCCCTTCTTCCAATCTCCTTGTTACCCTTTTTCCACGCGAAGTGAAAGCACATGGCTTTTTGATGGAATTCTTATCCATGTGATTTTAATGAAATAACGATATTTTTTATAATTTTTTCTTTTTATCAGAGATAGTTATACTATTTTGATCTTCGTTTTTCGATTGGTCTGAAAATTTTTGTCATAATGATAATAAAATTATATTTCTTATAATTTGATTTATATTTCCTTCTATTTATAGATATAATTCATTATAATTCAGTTTCTTTTGATTCTGTTCTACTTTTACCGTGCTTCATTTTCAATTTTTCCAATTCAAATTTAATTTTTCTATTTCATCATTCAAACATATAGAATATAATAATTTTTAAAATTAATAAAAATTTGAAGTGTTATATAATACAACTATATAATTATATATTAATTTTTTTTCATGATTTAATAATTCTTAAAATAAAACTAATTTTTGAAACTTTCTAAAACTAACATACAAAAAATAATGGTGCATTATATTTTATCTTGTTAAAATATTTGTTAACGCTAATAATCATTTCTTCTATAATTATCAACTAGCAACTGCAGATAAAAATCAAGAATTAAGCATTTGAAAACCGATGACGAAATTCCTCTGAGATGATTTTTACTTCAAAAATCACTATTTATTATATATGAAAATAGGATTAAAATTATAATTAATTTACACAGTTATTAATATAATTCATCATTCACACGAAAAGATTTATTGTATTTGCACATGATGACAATAAAAATAATTTGATAGTATATTTGCGAATTGCTAAGGAAGCAACAGAAAATTCGTGTTTCATGAAGCTACACGTGGGTGTAAACAAAAGTATGATTCTGCTTGGGGCACGGAATGTGCTGGACGCTGCGCTGTGTCCTATACACCGGCTATGCCGCATGGCAGATTAAGCGTATACGTACTTACATACGGCGTGGCATGGTATACAGCCGTCCGCTTCGCGGCCGCCGCATTCCAACGGCTGCCCAAACCAAAACCTATATCGCGTATACCTATCTCGCTCTTGCCTTCTCCTTTCAACCATATGTTTGCTCTTTTTCCCCTCTATCCCCTCTACCTGTTCCTTTTCACCCCTACCACAGCACCTTTTATTCGACCCTCTTCGCAGGAGAAACGTGGCTGCACATTGTCTCCCTTCTCTGTCTCTCTGTCTCTCTTTGCTACGCTGTTTCTATTCGTCTCTGTTTCTTTTTATATATTGATATTATTTTTAATTAGTATCGACTGTTGCTAATTATTAGTCAAGGACTTATGATTTAAGGTGGACTTCGAATCCACCGCCAATAGTAATATATAGTGTTTCCAAGCGACACTCATTCTAGCATATAAGTATTAACTGTGCCCGACATAGCTTAACTTTGATGATCAAACGGGATCCAATGGATTTTACCTGGCAAGATCATTGCCGTTTCTCCTTAATATCACAATGACATATGTCATGATTTCGCAATGAATTTTTTGATCGATTCGATTAATCATATGTTATTTGTATCACTTAATTGTTGATCGAACAAATCATAACAATTTATAGGATATCGCGAAATCTTAATAATTAATAAATGAAGGACGAGAGTTTTATATATTTCTTCATTCTATTCTCCACCTAATCGATCCAGGACACATATAAATCTTCCATACATTTCTTTAATATATATTACGAGAATAATATCTTAATAACTATTTATAATAATTTTTTCTTGATTTTTGCACTAGATTATTGAAATTTTACAATTAAATCAACATGAAAACACATATATAAGAATTGGCAAATTTATAGATACAATACAACGATCAATGATTTAATAAATTATACATTAAAGTATTTATATAATATTAATCATTTTATGATAGAATTATGTATAATAGAATAGAATTGTATAACTTTGATAAAAATTTAAAAAAAACATGATTTGAAATTGCATAATATATATGAATCAATATATTAATTGTAAATATATGCAAATATAAATAGATGAATGAATTATGTACAGATTTCTAAAAAAACATATTTATATGTACAATTTTGATAAAACAATTTGTTTTTGATTATCTATTAGATATCAAATGAGAAAGTTAAATCTTGGACCCGTGCCTTCGTATACGTCACTGAACAGGCGAAAGTCTGAGAAGAAGGATCATGATCTATCAGACGAGAGTTCTCGCGAGTGTGCAACCTACGCGATAACCGGTTAGCTGTAAATCCTTTCAGAGGTCCAAATCATTCTTTTACAAAGATTTATGTGATACCTTATGATTTTTGAACAAATCAGAATCGATGAATATTTAACTTTGAGTGAAAAGATAATATCAAACACTTGAACAAGTTCGACTTTCATGAGAATGTTTCATGTATTTGAGAAAAATTTAATTTTCGGAAAAACCGGTTTCAAGCAGTTAGATGTTAGAATGCACAAACTTTATTATATACGTAATATTATTTTGATTGTGAATATTTTTTTAATATCTTATTTTAATTCTAGAAATATTATTAAATTTAATAAAATATTAAAATAATTTTATTATGTAATTTATATTATTGAATATATTATTGAATATTGAAATTATGAATTTATAGCGAACATATGAAATATAATTTATAAAATTTAATTGCTAAAATAATATCAATTTTTATTTTTATATTTTTTAATATAATTAATAATTTATAAAATCGCTTTTTATATAGAATATATGTATTAAAAATCTTACCGAATTTTATTTAGCGTATTGGTAGAGATGAACATATGTATTTATTCGGGACATGATGGGCACTCAAGAAACACTATATAAGATAAAATTATGAACAAAAATTTCACTTTTGTTCAATGTTCACGTTGTACACGAACATTTTTTGTTTTTATTATTCTATCAAAATATATATCACGTCGCAAAAGCACATATAACTGTATGTACATTTCGATGTTCTGTAAAACTGTAAACACATAAGAACTTTTTAAACTGTACCATGCAGCAATGATATTGGTATAAATGCATGATGTGTTGAAATTAACAATAGCCAAGGGCTACAGGAATAAAACAAATTCACCTTGTTTCTTTTAAATCTTCACTAGTATGATATATTCTATTTTTTTAATAAGACGACATATCCGCACATGCATCCGATCAAGTCGCCGCTTTTCGACAGCTGTCAATTACGAACAACACAAGCGCCGCGTTTGTACAGCATCCCAGCAAAACCACTTTCGGTCCAGACTATACAGAAACCTTTTGTACAAGGAATAACGTGGAAGACGATATTTCTGCCATCTATCGATTATTGCGAGAATCAACGTCTCGTGATAAGTATGATTGACAGTTTATCTGAAAAACATTATTTTAAATTTTAAATTAAATTTTAAATATACCATTTATTTGACATAACATAAAAATAATGATTTAAAATTCTTATAATAATATAATTAATATTAAATAATTATATTCTTTTTATTAATTATTTTAAAAACAATTCATTGTATATATTTCAAATAATATAAAAAAATACTTAAAATATTCATGAACTTATAATATATATATAATATTAATAATATAATTTAATCTCATTTTTTGTAAAAAAAACTTAAAATATATTTTATATAATTTTAATTAAAGAATATAATTTTTCATAATTATATAAAAAAATTATATTCAACATTAATATATATTATACATTCTATCTTATAAAATAGAATATAAATATTTAATCATAATAAATAGTTAATCAAGAATTAAACTTTGATTATAATAATATTTGTAATAAGAAGTATTTAAGAATTGATTACTTTATTTTGAATATATAATTCTTAACAATAATTTGAATATATATATATAGCTATGAATTCAACACATATATAACTATTGTTTCTGATTTATTGCTAATATTTTAAAAAGAAAAGGTATAATATATGTCATTAGCTAATGAGATAAGTATTATATAATCTCGAAAATTCAACGAAGAAGTATGTCTTTATAAAGCATAATTTCTAAAATTATAAAGTTCATTGTAAATATGGATAAATATATATATATCTATTTATAAAATTTTTTTAAAAAATAACAGTTAACATTTTCAAGAGTCTTAATAAAAATATTCATAAATTTCATTATACATTTATTTACTAAAATATAACATAAAATATTTTTATGTTATATTTTATATTAAATTATGTTGAAATTTATTAATAATAATATATATATACAAAATATTCGTGCAATATTAGAAAAAAATAAAGAAATAAAGAAATATTTATATAATTAGAGATTATTTAATAATCAAATCATAAAAATATCTTGAATTTGGCTTTGTGTTACTTGATATATCGAAGATACATAAAGAATAGAAACAACTTCATGTGAATTCGACTAACGATAACGATACAAGTCAGCAAGTGATCTGAAGCGAACTGCATCCGTGGACAGTTAAAGGGGTGTGCGCCCCGGTTACTTAGATACAATTGTAATTCTTATATTTGACAATAAACTTTAATTTATACTATATGAATTGGAAATAATACGTGATCGATATGGGTGAGTTGTGTGATAATTCATGAAGGTACATGTTCCCGAAATCACACTGAATCTATCCAGTGAATATAAATCTGATCGGTGGACGATTCATCTAGTTTTTTCGAAATATATTTGTATGTAATTTCGACTCTTTTGTCTTTCTAGGAGGATTACTCAGTTATTTTCGTAATTTACTCGGTAGCCGGGAAATGCGAATTTTAATTTTAGGCTTGGACGGAGCCGGAAAAACTACAATCTTGTACAGGTGTATTTCATATTGACACTTTTCTATATTTCGCTTGACAGTTTATGTTTTAATATATATGTTTTAATATGTTTAAAGCTTGATATGACGTTATAATTAATTATTTATTCGTCTTTGTTTGCATGAATATGGTTCATATATCTTATGTTTGAATGTTTATAACCAATAATTAAATACATGTTTATGTGGCATAACAATTTAAAGCTATTGGATGTAAAATAATATGCATGTGAAATTGTTTTCAATATTATATCTACTAGATTGCAGGTTGGTGAAGTGGTTACAACAATACCTACTATAGGATTTAATGTAGAACAGGTCACATATAAAAATTTAAAATTTCAAGTATGGGATCTGGGAGGTCAAACTAGTATAAGGTATGTAATGATAGATAATGATATAAATTAAAAATATCTTTTATTTTATTTTATTTTATTTTACTCTACTCTACTCTACTCTACTCTACTAATTACCCTATTTTAGTCTAATCTTTAAAAATGATAATATATATATATATATATATATAATTATATTTTAAATTTACAGACCATATTGGAGGTGTTATTATTCAAATACAGATGCAATAATTTATGTTGTGGATTCGGCAGATAAAGATAGGATAGGCATATCAAAAGATGAATTAATTTATATGTTGAGAGTAAGTACTTTATGTTGCTAACATAGAAAACTATCAATAATTTTAAGTATTATATTATATCTATAATTAGATTTTATTAAATAACAATGTATGAATAATTTGATATGAAAGTGATATTAACAATATGAAGTGTTCTTAACATACTGAATATAATTTAATTTTAAAATTAAATTTTTATATCATTAATATATAAATGTATATATAATATTTGTATGTATTCAGGAAGAAGAACTGCAAGGTGCCATTTTAGTGGTTTTGGCAAATAAACAAGATATGGCAGGATGTTTAAGTGTAGCAGAAGTTCATCAGGCTCTTGGATTAGATGCTCTTAAAAATAGAACGTTCCAAATCTTCAAAACATCTGCAACAAAAGGTGAAGGTCTTGATCAAGCAATGGACTGGTTATCAAATGCACTGCAAAGTAGAAAATGATTAATATTATTAAGAAATTTTTTTACCTAAGCCTTATTAAGAAGACTAGTCATATGACTGTCAAATTGAACAAGCCACGCAAAGCTGGACACTTTATTCCGTTTATTTATTATAATTATATTTTAAATAGTCTTATTTAATCGAATTTCATCGAAAAACGATATTTATAATTTTCATAATGTGAAGCAGGGAATAAAAATAAAAACAAAAATTTTATCTTTCTATAGAAATTTAAATGAAATAAACATAAAGATTTATTCAATTTAAATATTTTTTTTCATATGATTTAATCATTGCTGTATTCATTCTGTGTAATTTTTATTATTTCTTAATATTACAGCATCTTTGGATTTTTAATATTATATTGGCAAACAATAAGTGTAAAAAAAGTGTAATGTATATTAATATAAATATATCATTTTTTATTATTAATCAAAGAGATTATTTATAAATATTGCAGTAAAATTGGAAATCGTTTGAAATGTCAATATTTTGACATACTGTGTGAATAGTTATGTAAATATATGTATTGGTTTAATTTCATTCATATAATGTTAAGGTACATATGTAAAATGTTCTTTTTTATATAAAAGAAAAACACAATATAGAAAACAAAAAGATTTTGTGTAAAATTGAAACACAATATCTTGAATGATATTTATAAATTTGTTAAGTATAATTATACTGCCGTACAAAAACAAATTTAATATTTCAATCGTATTTAATATTTGACAAAATTAAAAAAATACATTTCATTATTTTTATTTAATATTGAATTATTTAATTTTAATACCAAATATTAAATTCTAATTAAGTATTAATTATTCAAATAAACTTCTTGAGCAATGTACTAAGATTTGATAACTAATTTATGTATTTAAAATCTATATAAATACTATTTCATAATAAATATTTCGCAATTATTAATTGCATTTTAATTACTTATTCTAATTAATAAGATTGATTTGTATAATTTTTGAATTTTTAAAATGTATCTATATATATAGAAAAAAATTTCAATATATATATTCAAAAATATATGTTATATTAAATTATATTATTATATGAATTTATCCATTTTTTTATGTATAATTTGTAAAAAAATTTGAAAAAAAAAAATTAAATATTTTATTAATAATATAATATTTGTGTTCTATCCTAGTTTTCTTATTTTCAGTATTGCTTTTAATTTGATTAATATATATATTTATTTTAAAGTTATCTTTTTTATATGAATCAATAATATATAAAAACATACCTGTCATTTACTGATCTATTGATATTACCATGATGGAATTCCAAATCTTTCAATTCGTTTCATTTGCGTATCTAATTCCATTTGAACTTTCTTTCTCATATAGAATATTGGACAATCACGACTGAAAAGATATAATATTAAATTTAATATTATTACATTCTACTAATTATCTTAATTTAATAAAAATATGACATTTTTCAGTTGTTTAAGTTGTTTAAGAACACACCTTGTGCATAATACTTCTTGATGAAGACTTCCCTGGCATCTTTGACATTCTGTCCATAATCTACAAAACTTTTCTTCTAATTTTCTACCAAGATATAATTCATTTTGATATAATTCTGCTTCTTTTGGTTCGCAATATTTACATAATGCCATTTTTTCTCTTTCTGGTACAAGAACAGCTTTGCAACCTAAACATATTTCCTTTTTACGTGTAAATGCAGACAAAGCACCAACTTTTGATGTAGCAACAGATTTTGTGCGTGTATGATCTCCTTTCAACAAAAGTGATTCAGCTTTTTCACCAAGGATTGGTTCAAAAATACGTATTAGTGGTTTGGCTAATTGATTTTCTAAATAATAATTTGTATCTATAGGAATGTTATTTTCTAAGACATAAATTGGATCTTCTGCTTTTTGATAAGCTGGTGTGCCTTTGGCTGCTCGTATAAAAACATATGGTACTCTATCACCAAGTTTTGGTGCATTTCCAGCATCTCGTTTTTTCATTTTTGCTGCTAATTCAACATGTGCTTGTTTAGCTGCATAATCAGTTTTAGTTAATTCTTTTGTAATTACTAACTGAGAAATATCTATACGATTACATAAAAGGTCACTTATAATTTGTTTTGCATAATTCATAGCATCATTGGGATTTCTACAAAAAAAAAAAAATGCATAATATAACAGATTAAATACTTTTATTTTATTATATAAATATAATATTATTACCTGTCAATAAGTAATTTTTGTAAACAAGTATTCATCATATTTGCTACTAATGGACAATTATCTCTTCGTACAGTTTCTAGACCTTTGCAATCCATTTTATCATATTTGTCTGGACGAGTAAAATATAAACCGGCGTATCGTTTTTTATTAATTAACAAATATGGAAAATATACTTTTTCAAATTCCAGTTTTATTGGTTTTAAAAATTTTGAGGATACATATTCTGCTGCTTCTCTACCAAGTTCCATAGCTTCTTCTACTGTTTTCACACCAAATTTAATCATAACAGAATCAGTATCACCATATACGACCACTGCATTATTTTTATATCCTTTAGAAATGCAGTATTGTTCTTCTACTTCCTGTTTTGTTTGTTCTATCATAGTACGTCCATATGCAGTGACACTCTGAAAATTAATTTTATTATATGTAATAATATGTTTTTTATTATATGTAAAATAATATAATTTATTAAACTAAAAAGTATAAATATTAAAATCTTACTGCAGATATTTCCAAACATGGTAGTTTTCCCATTTGTGCTCCAGTAAAACCATACACAGAATTAGCAGATACTTTTAAAGCATATTGTCTACCATCTAAAACCTTTTGTTTCAATGGATCAGTTTCTTTTTTCAGTTCAGCTTTTGCTGCTTTTCTAGCTGACAAAAGATTTTCTAAAATTTCTGGAAGGATTCCTTTTCTGATGTTAACTTTGACAAATTTCGAATCATTAGGAGTTATAGTAATATTATCTGATTGAATATTGTTTTTAGCCTGCTTATCGTATTTTATCAATGTTGTGTAACATAAGTTGTGAGCCATAATAATACTAGGATATAGAGAGCTAAAATCTAAAGTTGCAATAGGATCATTATAATATCCACGTTTTGGTTCTATAACTGTTGCTCCTTCAAATTGTTCATCGCTAGCTTGACCTCGATGTACTGGCATTAAATAATCTTTCTCTCGAGTCTGAAATCAAATATCTTTAGTAGAATTTTAATTGGAATTACAATTATCTAGTTTATTATTATTATTAACCTTTCTCAATAATTGTGAAACAACTTTAATTTGTTGACCTCGTGTTAATAAACTAGATATGGAAACTCCAGTAACTCTTGCCATTTCCATATAAATAAAAATACACATCAACTTATCCAACAATCTAAGTGGTAAATATGCATCTTTCAAACAATAAACAGCAAGTCTTCGACGTGTTTGTGCATTACCATTTTGTAAATCTGTGATAATACTATGATGAACATCTTCTTTTTGTTCTTGTAAAAAATGATAAGAGACAGCATTTAAAGTATAAGATCTTAATTTATAATCTCTAACCAATACCTAAAAACATAATCATAAATATTTATTGTTATACAAATTTATAATTAATAATTCTAGGATAATTGATTTTACCAGCAATAAATCAAATGGAACTCTTCCTTCAAAATTAATGGATTTATTTTCACGACGACCCATTTGTTTGCTTTGAAGTACTTGAGTTTTAATTACAGATTTTATATTTTTTATTCGACCAAGGAAATAAAAATCTCGTACATTAAGATGACTTGCTCGATTAATTAAATAAGGAAAATCAAAATTATTTATGTTATATCCTGTAAAAATATCAGGATCTAATTGTCTAACAAAATCTGCCCATTTCTAAGAAAAATAAAATATAATATATATTGGTTGATTTTCAATATGATTAATGCAAAGTTAAATTTAAAATAATAAAATCATACTTCTAACATTTTATGTTCTGTTTCAAAACTTAAAACTTGACAACCAACAATTGGTGCACAAGTATCAAGGGTGAAAATATTTCGTAAAAATGGTTCTGATTCTCCTTGTTTTATTACCATATTAGCAATTTGTATCACTGGATCATGATTTGGTTCGGGAAATATACCTATATTTATATTAAAAAAATTAAGTGATTTATGTATCATATAAAAAAGAGTTTGTTTAATCAAAAAATGAATTTTTACCTTTGCGTCCTGCACATTCAATATCAAAACTAAGAATTCTAAATGGAGCAATTTTTGACCATTCTCCTTGTGGAGCATGTGCAATAAAAGTATCCCATGCAACATCAACTTCTAACTGACATCTTGCAGTTAATGGTAAATTGTGTCCAAAATGTTGTCGAAGTTTCCAAGTTTTAGGTGGTAATTCAATCCATGAACATCCAACTACTGATGTATCAACCATAAATCTTAAATAAATGATTATTTATTTAAGAAAAAATTAAAATTAAAAAGTAAAAGATATAATTCAATTGCACACCTAATATCAAAGTCAATATTGCTTTCAAAAGCAATATATTGATGCTTGAATTCAGATAAAATAGTCTCTTCTTCAACTATTTTCTTACAACGTGATACTAATCTTGGAAGTGCTAATGTAATTTTTAAAAACAATGATTTTTCATCTCCTGTATATCCATACATATTTTGTTTAAATACTCGTTCAACAGCTAACACAGCTATCTGAATGTTTTCTGGATTAGATCTCATATCTTTCAATATTGCTTTATCTAAAGCCTCCTAAATAATATGTTGTAATAAAATAATTTGTGATATTTGTTTAAAATATATTACTGATACATATTGATTTTTAAAATTACATACCTTAAATAATTTACAATGATGATCATTAAAATTTGTTGGTGCTATAACATATAAATAAGGACTAAAACCATGAACATGACAACAAACTGAATTTCCTAATTCTGTAACACCAAACATTCTCATTATTGGTACAGGAGGCATATTACTACCTGGCATTCCAGGCAATGGTATACCTTGAAAAAAAATTTTATATTTTATATTTTATATTTTTATTAATTTTAATATTAAAATTATATTTTAATATTAATTTTATTATTAAAATTTTAAGAGCTAGAATAGATTTTGTTGATATTTATAATATTATTTACCACTATAATGATCAATTTCTATTTGTTGAAAAATTAATGCATCCTTCTGTGGATTTAATTCTGGAGGTGGAGGCCTATTCCATTTTGAAGATGTATTTTCTTGTTCAGGACCCTAATGAAAATTTATTAAAAATAAATAATTACTTAAAAAGATATGCTATATAATATATAAAATAGTACATGATAAAAATAACAATAAAAAAATAAAATTACGCAAAAAAAATATGCGTAATAAAAAAGCATTTAAAAGCAAATTAAAAATAAGTCAATGAATGAATTTATAAATGTGTGAATTAAATTATGAATTCAATTATTTATGAATATGATATACATTAAGTTGCATTAAAAAAAAAAAACTGGAAATTAATATATTAATATGTCTTGTAATATGCAATAATATGTTTATGCAATAATATGCTTAGTAAATATTATTTTATTATAAAACATACTTTTGTTACATTCATTAACTCACTGCTTTTGATGTTTTATTTAATTGCACAGGAATTGGCTAAAATAATAAAATATTATTGATATAAAATTAAAATATAAAATTACATATCTTACATATTAAAATTATTATTAATACAAATTTTTATCAAAAAAAAATTTCATATTATAATTTTTATTTAATAATTGATATAATATTTATATATATACCTCTTCAATAACTTGAGACATAGTATTTCCAAATTCATCTTCCATTTCATCCATAGTAGCCAATTCTGCTTCAAATGAACCAGGATAATCATCGTCATCTTCATCTCTATTACTAAATAAAAAATATATTAAAAGTTTAGTAACAATAATAAGTAACAATAAAAATATATAAATGAAATAGTAATAAAAAATATATAAATCAATAAATATAACATATATATTTATATGCAGAATTGAAAAATATAATATGAAAGATATAATATTAATTTTTTTTAATTTATTAATTATTTGTGGCATATGTATTAATTATATAACATAAAAAACAATATATATAAGTTAAATATATAAGTTAAATTTATTTCAATAAAATTTTTTTTAATAATTTAATAAGAGAAATGTAAATATAGAACAATAAATTAAGGTTAAAACAAATTTGTTAACAAATATTGTAAATATTTACCGATATTTTGCCTTTTTTGCAGTGGAAGATGCTGAAAATTGTCTTTTATTCATCTTATTTTATTATATCTCAAATGACACATTAAATACGAATATTTTGCTTATAAATGCTGAGAGCATATATAGAAATAGCGCGAAAATATTTTAATATCTAGTTATTTTCATTACTTATTAAAATTACAAGTTGTTAATATTGAAAAATAAATAGCTTTTAAATTTTTAAAGATACAATTTTTATTTAAATTTATTTAAATAAAATTTAAAAAAAATTGTTATTAATTATTT
>NW_006263481.1:131304-151163 GCF_000469605.1 Apis dorsata
AAAAAATCACATTTATTATTAAAAAAAAATAACTATTAAAAAATTTTAAATATTCTAGTAAAAATATTCGAAATAAATAAAATTGCACATAATACATTTATATATAAATATTAAAAAGAATATCCATAAAATAAATTATTTTATTATATCATAAAATAAATAGTAATATAAATACAATAATGTAATTTGATTAAGTATAATTGTAACTTAGTTTATTAATAATATATTAAAATGTAATTTTAATTTTAATATTTAAATAACAAATTAAAATAACAAATTGTTATCATTTCTTAGTAATTTTTATTCACTTATTTTAACTACATTCTGATTATACCGTATCAATGAACTGGAATAAATTTTTTTCCCGTACATCAGACCAGAGAAATAATGAAAATGAAAATGAAACAGAAACGGATGATGATAAGGACGTCACTGATAGTAATGTAACTGGATCTACCGATAAATATTCACATTTTCTAGGAACACATTTTCAAAAATTTTCGCATAATGGCTTATTGCAACGATTTATTCAAGTGACTTTTTTGATAATTAATATTGTAACATTTGTAAGTAAATAGATTATTATAATATAATTAATAGTAAATTTTTAATATATTGATAAATGAATTTGTATTAAATATTTTTTTACTTAATTTATGAATTGCGTAAATATAATTTTAAGAAATCGTTTATTACAATAATTTTAATTTAATATTTTTTAGAATTTTTGAATAGAATTGATTATGTAAAAGTAAATATCCTTGAGAGAATATTTTTATTGATTTTTATATATTTATTTAAATAATTCTCACATAATTTTATATAAATTAATTAAAGCTTGCAGGTATTGTTGGCATTGTAACCTCTACATGGATTTTCACAGATAGTAGAATAATGTTAAGATTGATAGATCAACACTTTTTTATTACAATATTATTATTTATAAGTTTAATTGCTTCATTAGTATCATTATTGGGAATTCTTGGTTTACTTCGAAGAAGAAGAAAATTTTTGAACATTGTAGGTTTTGATAATAAATTAATAATTATAAGCTTGTTATATGTTCTTTCCTTCCGATACATTTAATATATTAAATGTTATTTAATTAAAAAAAGAGACTTAAAGAGTTATTTTATTACAGTATGGTATTTGTTATTCGATATTTCTATGCATTATATTTATCAGCGCCATAATGAGTTTTTGGATTTTCGAAAAAATTACCAAAAGAATTCAGGACGACATGAGCGCCGCCATCGAAAACTATCATTCCTCATCCTTGAGTAGAGAAGCTTGGGACAATACCCACAGATATGTAAGATCAGTTTCTTATACTTACCTCAAGATGTCTCTGAAAGATTTTAACTGGGCTTTCTTGTTTTAAAAATTAGTTCTTAAAAAAATTATATTTTAGTTAAAGTGTTGTGGAATAAAATCCGCAAAGGACTGGACCAAATATCGTGTTGATATTCCGAAGAGTTGTTGTCTTGGATCTATCGAAGAAGTAATTTTTTTTTGTTTATAAATAATTCCTTGAATACATACATTAATATTGATTTTCATATGAAATATCTGATATGAATATGACCCGTAATATATACAATTGATTTTAAAATTGAAAGATATTAAGAAAATATTTAATCAAATAAATTTTTTAATATTGTGCTAATAATATATATTTTCCTCCTATATTTGCAAAACTTAAATGATTTATCATACTTAATTATTAAAGGTCATAAAAAGTAGTCAGATAAACTTCAAACTATCTTATATCATTATTGATAATAATTATTGAAAAATTTTTTTGTTTTTCCACAAATTAATATAAATTATATATTTTTGAATTATATGAATTGACTTTACATACCCTTGACTTATTGTAGAATGTCTCTTAATGCGTTTTAACATAAAATATCATGTATCAGCCATGAAACATTTCTAATAATTATAATATTAATCTTTCCATATTAATATACGAATTACGAATTTTGCGTAATAGTTATCCACATGTCCAAATTTTTACATCAATATATTATTTACTGTTTGATAAGAATCATTTAACTTTAAACAACTTTAAGCTTAAAACAAAATTTGATATTTTTACTTTTCTTTCTCTTATTAAATTTACAAAAAAAAAAAATTGTTTATAGTGTTTACAAATGACGGAAGCGGTATCTTATAAATCAGGATGCCTGAAAAACGCTGTGTTATTACTCAAGTCTCATATGCACACGATTAGTATGTCCGTGCTGTTGATTTTTATAACTACAGTGAGTCGAACGATTCCTCATTGCGAATATAGACAGTTCAAAAACATTCAATTGACTTTTCATTTCAGTTAATGAGTTTTCTTCTCGCGCTCTGTATACTTGCTAAAATGAAGAAAGAAGACTGAAGTTCTAAATCAAAAACATCAGAACACACGCAAAACTATATTTTATTCGGAATGAGACGAAGGTGAACGAGGATCAATGTACTGTAGATGAGAGAATAACAAACTATAAAACGTTTTCCCGCTTTTATTATCATATATAGATCATATATTTTCTGAAAACACTTAATATATTGTACTTATGATAGTAATATTGTAATTGTTACTGGACATGCTGGTTGGGTTTTCGCGACACACGTGTACGACAACGGAATTTGTTTCGAAAAAAATTTCTTTTCTTTCTTTGTCTCTCTCTAATAAATGGAACCATCGATCGATGGATGGCAGTTCGAGATGGCAGTCGTTGAAAAATTTTTTTTCATCGCGCGATACGGATGAATATAATACGTTTATAAAAATTGTCTGACCATCGTTCGCTTTCATCCTCGAAAATGGGCTTTTTTTTTTTTTGTATTGCACGCCGAATTTACCGAAATTCACGAAATTGATCGTAATATTAATAACAGTAGGCAAAGTTATAACGAGAATAATCTCGCCGTTATATTATGCGACGCGAAATATTGACATCGTAATAATTCGTCGAACGCGATACAGAGTATATCTTTTGTCTTTGTCTCTCCCATCGTCATGGGTTACGCGAGCAGCACGTGTGCTTTGCACCTCTTATTTTTTTTAACCCACGAATTATCTCTTATCATAACCATGTACAGTAATCCCTGGATAACTGTCCTGTTTTTTTCATAAAAATTATATTCTTTATATTCTTTTTTATTAATTAAATTGCAAAAAGTAATAATTTCTCAGATTATCGACAGATTATCAAATCTAAATTCTTCAGCTTAATACTTATTTCTTTGGACTAAGCAATGAAAAAATGAATTGAAGAATATAAGAATTCAATATCATCATTACTTCTCTTATAAATAGGTATTTCAATATAATATTTAAAATTACATAATTAAAATAAACTCTATCTTATATCACTTACATAATTAAGTAATTATTTATTTCATATTATTTGAAATTTCTTTTGAAATTTATAATTTTTTTATATAAACTCTGGAATAAATTTTAATAAATTGATACAGATTCCATTCCTCATGAATTCGATTGACGGACGTTTAACCAGGTATTACTGTATACATATACATATAATACCTACTTACATACTTCTGTATCCGCATATGTGTTACGTGTACATGTGTTGAGACACATGCACCGGTCCTGATGTGTTTGGGTATGTGTGTGTACATGTATAGAGAGACATTGATCAGAGGACAGGGCTGTGGGCGCAATTTCCAGGCAAGTTCCATCCAATTACAGATATATTATATCATAGCAAACATCGTGACTATTTA
The DNA here is from genome assembly GCF_000469605.1 of Apis dorsata. Lineage (NCBI taxonomy): Eukaryota > Metazoa > Arthropoda > Insecta > Hymenoptera > Apidae > Apis > Apis dorsata. The sequence continues at coordinate 135,052 of NW_006263481.1, forward strand.
CAATAAATACAGTCGATTAGATTATATAAATAAAATATATCGTATCGTTAGTTTAGGTTTACAGCAACACGTGACAGTAAACAATTAGATCAGCGGCGAAGTAGCATAATCTACTTAGGGTAGTGGTCGTAGTAGCTGTAGCATGACTGATTGCGCATTCATTCTCCATCTTTCTCGCATACGTTTCTTTCACGCATACATTCTCTCCAATTTTTCTTTCATTCTTCTCTCTCTCTCTCTCTCTCTCTCTCTCGAATGAAATCATTTCATATACTCAAATTTCTGTACTCTTCCTGACTTCGTCATTTTTAATATAATCCAAGGACGAAGTTCACTTTGTGAGAATCGAGTACACCTCATGTGGTCCGACGGATTCAGCTAGCTCGGCCATAACTATTTAATAAAGACATTTTGCGATCATTTCCCATTACAATCTCTGTCTTTGCATCGTAGTGATAATTAATGCGATAATAATAATAATGATGACGATCATATTTCGTTCGAGCTTTTTCTACCCCGTTAATTCCAGAAGTATTTATATTTATATATATATATATATATATATTTTTATATGTATATTTATATATTTATATTTATACTCGTATTTATAAATATGCTCGCGCGTTAACTCCGCAGTCGAAAACTTTGGAGTACATATTCATTTATCTTTTCTTTTTTTTTTTTTTTTTTTTTTTTTTTCTCTTATAGAAAGTCTTTTTTAGTGAAACGAGACGAAACTTCACGGAAGTTAAGAGAGCGAATCTGTTCACTTGTTTTTTTTTTTTTTTTTTTTTTTTTTCTTTTTTTCTCTTATAGAAAGTCTTTTTTAGTGAAACGAGACGAAACTTCACGGAAGTTAAGAGAGCGAATCTGTTCACTTGTTTTTTTTTTTTTTCTTTTTTTCATTTCATTTCATATTTCTTTTTTTTTTCTTTTTCACTTTTTTGATACTAATTTCAGATACTCGAACAGTTTTTTAATTGAGTTCTCGCGACCCTGCACGTTGAATCCGCCTTTTGAAACGCCGATCAACTTGCGTCGACCTAATCCGTTTTAATAATTTGACACTCGATACTTCTACTTCTTCAGTCATTTTGAAAAATAGTTAATTTTTTGAACGCCATTGCCGATTCAACGATTATACACGGTATATATAGATTATACGAATGAATTGGGGTGGAGGGAATCGGAAGGGTAGGGACAAGGATCAAGTGTGGAATTTTTAAAAATCCACAAAATACAAGCTGTAGTTCGATCACCAATTATCTCAGGGTCCATTATCGTGTGAATATAATTGATCCTTCCGCTATATGGTCGGAGGAAAATTGAAGGAAGATATAAAAAACGGTAATTATAGGTTATGTACAATATCGAACGCGCAAAAATATTTTTTTTAACATATTTAAAAAATTACACGCATAGAAAAAAAAAAAAAGAAAATTGAAAGAAGATATTCAATTTTAATCTCATTAAGACACGAGAGCTCGTTTGGACCACAGAGTTTGAAGAATTTTTGGTGTTTCAATGCAGCTCTAAATACTTGCTCGAGTCAAAAATATGTTACGAAGCTTTCCTATATAATCTCTTTTTTCTTTTTTCTCTTTCTCTTTGTTTTATATATTTATATATTTTGTATTTTTTTTTTTTTTGTCTTTGTTTATACATTCAGCGTGTAAGGAAATTTTTTTTTTAAAATGTTTTTTTTAATCGTTTTCTCATTTATTCAGACGATAATGTCCTATCTATATCCATTTTAAGAACGGCGCCGTCTAAAGCCATATCCATAAAATATTTGATGATAAATGTTCAAAGAAACTGGGACAAATTGCAAGATCGAAGAGATCGAGAAAAAGAACTGCGGAAAAGATTTAGATACAGTTGGAACGGAACAAAGAATCGTGACACGTGACTTAAGAAAGGACGGAGTGGGGATAAAAAGGGCGGGGCTCAGATAAATTCGGACGCTATACATGTGGAGCAGGCAGTAAGTTGCTAATCAAGGGCAATTGTTTTAAAGGTAAGGATTTTAGCGGAAATTGGTGCTAAATAATATTTTTACATAGATGTACCTATATGGCGTTCAGTATACAACATAAAATCGATCGATGCTGTCGAGCATTAAATTTAGATATACACACTTAGTACTCGGCGAAGAAACATAGTTAACGTTCCATTATTCGTATCCAGCAAGCACAAATATGCAATAATATCTCATGTATACGTATTATTACCGATAATGGAGTTTATCCTCTGTCTATCTCACTTTCTCTTTCTCTCCCACACACATTTTCCACATTTTCACACTTTCTTTCATTTTCAATTATAATTTAAACAGACTGATATTAATTGGAACTCCCGACATTTCCTTCTGCTCAATTCATTCTAATTGCAGAAAACGAAACGACGATAGATCTTTATTTTATTGTATTTTTATTGATCATTCGTTCACGATGATAATTCTCTCTCTCTCTTTCTCTCTCTCTCTTTCTCTCTTTCTCTCTCTCTCTCTCTCTCTCCCTTTTGAACAACAAATCATACGCGACGCGACATCAATTCTCGAGGAAATGGTCGCTAGCGCTAAGTAGGGGAAGTGGGTAGGATACATCCATCGTTAAAAATACCTTAGCCACGCTATGCAGTGTACGTGTGTGTGTGAATCGTGTGTCGTGTACATCGACATTCTTTTAATTAGTCACGCTCATTGTCGAATTGTTGCACCGATTTAATTTCTTTCTTTGCATGGAAAAGCACCACTTTTATAATACACCTTAAACACATCGCCATTTTCTCCTTTTTCTTTTTTTTCTTTTTTTTTTGCCCCATCGACCATCTAAATTCGGAATATCGATTCGAAACGTGCGTTACGTTAATCACCTGTCTCGATCGAACCACTTACTTCGCCATTATCTCGCGTTCTTGCAATGTTTCATCGACACTTTGGACGCTGATCAATCGTTATGCATAGCGACGGACTTCTTTTACTTGATTTTCCTCAGCATTTTACAGGGCCATTCATTGTCGAGAATACACGTGCGCATGTTCCTTCCACTTTTATTTTGCGATCCGTACATAGGTTATGTTCGTCGTATGTATCTTATCTCGACAGAATCGTCTTTTTCGTTAATTTTTTCTATTTTATTTTATTTTATTTTTTTTTTCATTACCTAAGTACCAACTAAGGTATCGCGTGTGTAGACAGATAGATGGATACGCAAAGTTTATTTCTTCGCGTGATAAATCGACGATCGCGCTTCGTATGCTTATCTTATTGGAAAAAGTTTATATGTCAATGTAAAGCTATATATTGACTAGTTTCTCTCACTCGATTCGCTCGAACGACGAATGGCCTTCTGCTTTCTGCCTTCGTTTTTCGTCATTTTTCTCTCATCCAACGATTCGTAGTGATTCGTTTCGAGTTAACGATAGTGAACGCGCATAATATTCGCGATTCCACGATCGTCTTCGTTAAGGAAGTCTTTCTTATCTCGCGAAGAAGGAAACAACGAAATGGTGACGACCTCTTCCGTCGTTTTCTTTCTAACTCCGTTGCAAGAACGAAAGGCTTCCTAACGAATTAATAACGAATTTCCCTAATATGGCCGACGATGATAATATACTATATCAGTCCGCAAGAGTCGCGAGTTATGGCAATACGGTCGTGCGCCGGAGGCAAAAATTTTCTCCGAGATGCTTACACACTACACCCTAAATCGCGATACAATATATAATCGATATAACGTTAAATGTTTTTGGCATCTTCGAAATACACAAATAGACTTTGGTATAAAACTTTTTTTTTTTTTTTTTTTTGTTTCTTTTGATAGTGTTCGGTAGTGTTCCATACGAAGGACTGCCGACTTGCTGCGGCTCAATCTTATTTCTTTCTTTCTTTCTTTTTTTTTTCCAACCTCTTCTTATTCGTTCAGTCGTTCGTTTGGAAATTCCTTCAACGATTGGACAATTCTCCCGGCAGAACAGAATGTATTAGGGAGAGGAGGACTCCCTGGTTTAGAACGGTAACCTAATGAGATTAGCAGATTTTGTCCAACCACCAAAGTTTACAAGTGGGGGCACCTCTCCTCCTACGCCGTTTTTTGCTAGACGGATCCACAGCCTTCTTTGTAAATCGGATGTTGTACGGGTCTTCCGCGAGTTCTGGATACAACTGTGCATCGTGGATGTATTCACCCTCGTAATTCGACGCGGATCCAGATTTCAGAATCTCGTCTTGCTCGGCCACCATCCATTCGATAGCCGTTGGCGTGTTGGCTTTTAGCGCCTCACGTTCCCTGTGCCAGGCTTTGCGAATAGCTGTCGCCTTGGCGTGATGGAGCAGTCTTTGTTTCTCTTTCTCGGCAGTCGTGCCGTAACGCAAATTCACAATATAACTGGAGCCGTGGATCTTCACGTCTATCAATGAACTACTTCCACTTCCGTTTTCGTTTTCGTGAAATGTTGTATTGACTTGGCCACCTAAACGTTTCAACTGACCACGATCTTCACTAGCTCGCCACGTTTCTTCCTTCACGAAATAAAATGCGTCCTGTTGCGCACTGTGCACCACAAACGTGAAAGGTAGAAAGTACGAACGGTTAAATACCGATGTGAACACATCGCCATAGATGGCGTTCGCGGTTGGCACGCTGGACACTACTGCTTGACCATCCGCAGTCCTCGATACTAAAATTCCTTTTCCAAATGGAGGATCCGAGGCTGCACCCAAACGGCTGGGTATCAAGTCGCTGGTGTCCTTTTTAAGGGCTGAACGAGGCGGTGCTGACAAACTGACGGCATCTCCGGAATGCCTTTGTGCGATATAGGCTAGAAATCCCGATTGAACACCGAGGTTCCTGGTTCTTTTCTTCTTTCCAAATATGGAAGTGCCTGGACTCAAAGCTGGAGGGACGAGGCTATCTGGCAGTTCGTCGGGGAAAAGTTGAGGTGCGAGAGTCTTCAAATCGTATCCAAGAAGCGACATCCATGATATGTGATCTGAAAATAAGATGCAATAAGTAAATAGTCAAATACTTATACTTTTTTTAAACAAAAAATTTTAAATAAAATTTTAAATAAAATAAAATTAAATAGTATTTATTGATATTCGTATTTTAATTAATTGTTAATTTGTTAATCGTATAAGTATTATTAATATGAATGTAAATTAATTTAGTAATTTATTATTTTTAACGAAGATATTTTAATTATTTGCTAATAAAACTTACCAGTTGGTTGATTTGGTCGGTCCGTGTGCCTAACATCAATAGGATCATTCCCATTGAATCTATATAAATGCAGATGTGTTGGTGTGTCTACTCTATCGAGAACATTTTCCCACAAGGGAGACATCCATTGACCTATCAGTGGATCATAAACTTTACCGTTTGGCATATGCACTAATGACGTTACCTAAATTAAAAAAAAAAAAAAGAATTTAAAGAAACGAACATACCAATCAAAATTATAATTAACAACGTCATTATGATTAAATTTAATTCACCTGATCTAGCAAACCTCCGCAAAAATCAACAGGCAGATATAAATAAGGATTCGAGTCGTAAACAATATGTCCATAAGGCGATCTCATAATTTCTCTGATACCTTCGCCATATTGGCTGAAAATCATGATTGGAGTTCCACACTGATCAGTGGCGATATAATATTTGTGCCGATAAACTTGAGCATAAATCAAATGTCCTCTATCGTCGTACACTAACGACATTAATTTTCCATCCCTTGGACTGTAAATTTGACTTACTTCGTGAGGACGTTTTTGGTTGTTATAAAAGAACTGAGTGACGTTTCCATAATTATCCTTTCTCGTAGCCAAACGATCCAGATGATCGTAATAATAACGAACATCAAAGCGTCCACGTTTGGTAGCACGAACCAAAAGCCCTTTAGCATTATAGTTAAATCTTTCTTCTCTAGCATTTTGCACCACCAAACCTCTGTTGTCATATTTATACAATCCTTCACCGAATTTCACAATCCTATCCATACTGTTGTATTCCATAGGTATAGTGTTCCCACGATACGTCAATGACAACATGTTCCCATTCGCATCGTATTTAAATCCCCATGGCTCTTGAGCTTCGACCCCGGTCAATTGGCCGTCACAATCCCAGGTGTAATTTTTCACGTTGGTATAAGTATTGACAGCAACGTTGCGTGTATAAGTCCTAGTCTGATTAATACGACCACGAGTATCATGTGTAAATTCCATTCTGAAAACCTCTAATTGATGAATTGTCAATGTCACTTGTGTCTCTAAAAATCTGTCATCCGTAATTCTCGAGAACAGTGCAGTTCCATCGAACACGGTGGTCTCGTTGGGCTGAGGTCTAGTTACTTTGAATTGTCCAATTTGTTCCAGCATACCTGTTTTGGGACTGTATGCTATAGTGTGAGTTGGAAGAGTCTGACCACCGATTCTACCTTGAACATTTACCAATCTGAAGTTTGAATCATAGTCGAACGTAAACTTTGCATTGCTAAGTCCAGTCTTTGCACCGAAATCTATGCGTTCTTCCACCAATAGACCGGCGCTATATTGATAATCCCATTTGTACTCTACGTCTTTTTCAGAATGAATCACTTCCGAAGGCAAACCGCTTTCTGTATATCTAATTTCACTCTTTCCATCACCGTGAACGACTTCAGCAAGTTGTCCTGAAGTGTGGTACCTGTACACGATACGAGCTCCGTCACCAGGGAACACAGTTTGTAACAAGTTTCCGTCGTGACTGTAGTGTTGGAGGTAGGCTCTGCTGCTGCCCGGTGGAGTGTAGGTCACTCTGAGAAAACCTAGAGAAGTTTGACACGAGAACGAGTGTTTAGTTCCTGATGGGAGGATGATGTGACGTAGTCCACCATCATCGTCATATTGTAAAGTGAAATGTCTGTCGCTGGCCAGAGTAATGTTGGATAACACATTGAAATCATTGTAGGTATATCGTTTAGTTCCATCCTGACTACTAGTGACCTCTGATAATTGTCCATGGCGATCGTATCCGTAAGATTCATCGGATGGGCCCCACTTCCAACTTTCTATTCGATTGAATCTATCATACGTGATTGTGAGATTGTAACCTTGTTCATGCGGTTGCCAAGTCAGGGGTAAGCCAGCAGGATCGAAGGTAACAGTGAGCAGTGGATTTCTAGCTTTATCGTAGAAAGTTTCTCGCCTGAAAGCTTGTTCGAATTCTACCCCAATAACGCGTGTATCGTTCACCCAAATCTCTCTGTTTAATGTCTGTTGAAAGTGGCTAACATCGCCGACTAGGTTGTACGTGGTTGTCATAGTGTTGGTTAATTCACCAAGAGACATCAACTGATAACTCCACATTGGCAACATTTCAGCCTCGACTGGTAATGCAGCCTCTAGAAGAGGATGTTTTGTAGTAGCTGCGCTTAGCACTCTACCACCACCTGGAAGGAGAACCTCTAAACTGCTATTAGTGAAAGCGATCGCTCTCTTGATTTTGGTGCCATCGATAATCGTTAACATCTTTGATCTCTCATTTTTCATTTTAAATTCTACGATCCTCTGCTTGTCTCCCTTTGACAAAGCTTGAAGAGGGGCTGACACTTTGACCAGTAGACCTTCGTCGTCGGATAGATCAGAGAATAGCTTCAATTTTTCACCAGTAGGTAGAATGACATCAGTAACACGACCCAAGTTATCATAATTGTAGATGTACGTTTCACCACCCCCTGATCTGCTTGTCAGTAATCCAGTTGAACCATCATAGGCAAGTGCAATTTCAGCTCTTCCTCGTTCAGAGAGTTTTTCCAAGAAGCCAACTGCGGAAATCTTTAATTCAGATTTATGATCTTGTGTATTCTCTATAGAACTGACCACACTGCTGTAATCCCTCAAGAATTGAATCTTATTTCCAGCACTATCCGTCACGGTTGATAATTTTCCAAAGCTTGTGTTTTTGCTATACAAGAACGAATAACGAGTCTTGCCAGATGTTAAATCCTTCGTGGAGATGTGTTGACCGTAACGATTGAATACGTATACCTCGTTCGATGGTGGGAAAGGAATATGGAATTCCCCACTTTCATCATGATTTGGAAGATAGGGTTGCAGAGCTAAAATGTGCAGACTACCTTGATCAGCCACGTGAAGGACGCCATCTGGTGACACAGCCAGAGCAGAAATGGCTGTGAATTTGGCATTCGATGACAACAAAGTTTCTGTACTACTGGTGTCATCAGTGCATGCGCAACTTTCCAGATCTTTACTGCTTGGAGTAGTATTATTACATTCACACTGACCACGCAATCTTTCTTGTTGCTGTCCAGCAAAATGAGACATTTTCCCAGAGCTATCTACAATTTTGATAGAATTCACTCTGTGTGAATCGCTTTCTGCTATGTACAGTTCACCAGTTGGACTGAAACTAACGGCAAGTACAGAACCGAGTACTTCATCAGACTTCTTTTGACTCGTGGTTGTCGTCGAATTTACTTTTTTTAGATCATTGTCGTTGCTGTTTCCATTGCTATTGGTGTTACTGGTGCAATGGAGCGGCGTTCCAGCTACTACGCGAACTTTTAAATCGCTTGTAAGTTTCAAAACGAGCCTGTCATCGATGAAATGAAGAGATCCATCCAGAGGGCTTAAGGTCAATCCAGTTGGCCATTGTAATTGGGCTTGATGAGCAGGTATAGCACCGACGCATGGAGCTGGGGACCAGTGATTGTGGTGTCCGTGGTGTCCAACTAATGTGTGAATAATTCCATGAGGATCTACAGCGCGTATATTTCTTCCATCGGCGATGTACATAGTCTTATCGGCGGCAATGGCGATTCCTGTTAATACAAAGTAAATAACAGTGATAATATAATGTTAAGGAATTAGTTTATTAAATTATATGAAAATGTACCTTTTGGATGAGCCAATTTGGCGCGAATAGCTGGTCCTTCATCGCCACAATGACTTTCGTCACCAGGAATACATCTTTCTCCACTTCCAACTATAGGCTCGATGTTGATACTGGGATGTTCCACATCTTTTAGAGACAAAGCTCTCAATATTTGATGTTTTTCAGGATCACTGATGTATAAATGGCCATCCGCAGGGGAAACGCAGAGATAATAAGCATAAGCCACTTGAGTTGCACTGAAAATATATGTTTCTCATTATTCAGAAATCTAAATTTATATGTATATGTACAAACTAAAACATTTATAATTAGATAAACTATCTTTATATTCCATATTTCAATATGGCTTCTAACTCACCTTAGTGTCAAAACAGTGTATACTTCCCCTTCAGGTGTAATCCTGCGTACCAGATTGAAATCGCCAACATAGATGCTTCCATCTGGGCCACTAGTGAGCGCCACTGGTGTTAATAACCTAACGTCTTTAGCCAAACCATCGCAATCTTGACACACCAAGCTTCTTTGCAGTCCAGTGCCCATCACCACTTTTACCGTGCGAGGATACTGCTTGAAATGCAAAGTGGTACCATCTCCTTTCTGAAGTATTCCTTCGTGGAAGTTGTAGTGATGGTGAATGTCCAATCCCCAGCCTCCAATATCCGAAATATCGACGTCGAAACCTTGCAACATGGCTGTCTGCGTTTCCCAAATCACCGCTGGACAAGTGGAGTGTTGATAGCCTATTGAGATCCTTGCCTGTGCCACACCGTACACCTTCTGTTTGTAAACGTTCCTCTTGTTCCAAGCAAACGTGTGCGTCAAATTTGGGTCTGCTTCATAGGTCTTCGCGTGCAATGACCCCTCAATTTCAACGTGCACGTGCACGTGTGTCAGTGACTTTGGGATGAACGGTCCAGTCAATTGCATTCTAACAGTCGATAAATAGCCGGCCGCCTGGCTACTCTGATACATCAAATGCAAATTCGAGCCTGGAATGGCAATGCTTTCTTGGACGATCTGCAAGAAAAAAGAAACAAAGAAAGATTCAGAAATTTAATTTCAATAATGGTTTCGATATGATAAAAAATTAATAGAAATTTTATGAAAAAGAAAAATATATACCTGACTTTCGGCGAATACCAAACTTTTGCCCGGAAGACCTCCCACCTTCTCTGGCATCCAAGTACTGACGATGATTGGCCTCAGTAATTCGTGATCATGCTCCAAGCATGGACCGTGCTCGCTAAATAGTCCCATCGATATCCCTGGGAAGCCTATTATATTGTATGCCATAAATGATAAGGAACTTAAAAACATAAAACACTTAAGGACGGAACAAAGACGGCACACATGATCAGCAATGGGTCCTTTATGAATTCCTCTTTGCATGTTGAAAGACAATGATGAAGCAATAAACAATTAACATATATTTTATCCAAAATAAAAAATAGAAATTAAAAAATAAATAAAAAAATAAAATAAAAAAAATGAAAAATGAAAAACAAAATAGTTATTCAATGTTTTAAATGTGAAACATATTGGACCATTGTTTATTTTAATTTCAATTGATTTCGCAACACGATAAAATGTGAAAAAAGACAAAAAACTTAAAAAAAGATAATAATAATAATAAAGAATTCGTACTTACCAACAGCTGGACTGGGTGGTTGGTTGGATTTAGGAGATTCGTCTTCCTCGTTGAGAGTCATCACTACAGGTGGCAGGACCACTATTTGATTCCATGGCACGAACACCGTCCTCGTGAGGGGTTTAAAGGGGCTACGTTGAAATTGAAGCGTCACCGCACCACCACCGTTCACTAACACATCGAACCTGGTCAAAATACGAAAATATATTTCAAATTATAGTTTTCAATATTATAATAAATTATAAATTAATAATTAATTAATAATAATAGTAATAATAAATTACGGTCAATCGATAAAAGATATGTATTTATTTGATTTTCTTAATCATTTAAAAATTTCAATTGCAAAAAATTATGATTCTTGATATAAAATTTTTTATAAATGTGTTCAAAAATTGACATTAATATTTTTAATTATATATTGCATAAAGATTAATTTCAAAATGTTCTTTATCGCTATTGAAAAATCTCACCTATTAAATTAAAATTTAAAAAAATTACGAAAAATTCGAATTATACAAATACATCGTTATTCAATTTCAAGGAAACATTCCAATAAATAGTTCCCTACGCATCCTCACAATTCTCTCTTTCATTTTATCGTGCGTTCTTGTCACGTAGCGACATCAACAGGCGACAAATTGAACTAAGCCGTAAGGTCCAGTCCCCAGAAACTTTTGCCTGGACATGTTTGAAATCCGATTTGAAAGTTTCTTGTCGCGTTACAAACACATGAATCGTGGAACCGTTTCACGAATAGGATACAATATAAGCCGTATTCGCAATCAAACAGTGACAAATCGCGTATTTATCAGGGAATCTGGCCGCAATAACTGCCAATCTATCATGGCCCCGTATTCATTAACCCGTGAATACAACGAGAGAGTTCTATCTCAAACTTCCGTTTGGGATTATGTGAAACGAATGCGAGAGAGAGAGAGATAGAGAATGAAAATGAAACAAAAATAGGAAATATATATATATATATATATATATAGAAACGGAAATGTTATCGTGAGCTTATATACCAATATATGCATATTCTCTCTCACGTTTGCAATTCAGTATATTATGGTAAAATTTTGCTGGTGATCCGACAAAAGAGGGAAGAAGGGATAGACATAGGTCAGACTAATCACGCAGGTTTGCACGGAGTAATTAGGAAGCTTTCGACATCATTAGCTCGAGCTTTGATGTGGTTTACAGGGCCAACTCCTCCGGCTCCGTGTTTCAGGATTATCCTCGCCAGGATTACTATATACCTGTTTGATATAGGTGTTTCATCATCTCCCCACACCCCTACCAGATCTCCCACAACCTTCATTACAATGCATCCTTGATCCTATTACGAAGGGCGTCCAAGCTGGCATACACATTCATCAAGGACAAATACTAATATCACACCATATGTTTATGTGTTTATCATTGATACGAGTGTTTGTACACGTTTTTGTTTTCTTAAGAGAAAAAGAGGATATTTATTTCAGTTTATGATTATGATTGTATCAAAGAAAATAAATTCGCATTTTAAATGGATATACGTATATCAGGATAATTTCATCTATAGTTTCTATTTTTATTCACGTATCATATTCAAAATGATATACAGTAAAATCATAAAATCAACTCACCATCCATCAGCTCTAGTTAATGTGAATCCAAAGCGGGGGTCTCTGTCCACGGATACCCTGATGCCTACTATTCCAATTCCTTGTTCGGTTACAACTTGGCCTCGCATCACCGCAACTCGACTGTTACAAATCAAAAATATATCGAAGTCTTTTGAAATTGGATCGTATCGTTGATCCGTTGAACCGCGAAATGCTGATCTAAAATCCTTTCAAATCATATTATGATCGATATAACAATTAACAATAAAAAAAATTTAATTACGTATCACTTCGAATTATTTAAGAGAAAAAAGATCGGGTGAGAGAATACATATCGACAAATTCTACAAATTTTTAAATAATGATAAAAATTATATGAGTAAAAAATTAATTAAATAAAAAGAAAATTGTCGAATTTAGTAAAATTTTAATCGTACAATTCATGTATCGTAAGATACAGTCTTTGAGAGCGTGAACAATCGTTTCTGTCCATCAAATCAGCTTCCGCGGTCAACGGTTCAATGCGATCCAATATTCTCACATCGCTGCCAATACAATCCGCAATTCCATTCGAGTCGGCATTTACCGGCCGCGTTGACTCGAACAAGGGCAGTTAATGGTTTTGGTCGTATCTAGAAGCGATACAAATTGATTTTACAAACGAAACAATGCGTGGCGCCATGTGTTCGCGCTGGGCCAGATGTCGCCATAGTCGGTTTCTTGATCAACTAGGTTAGTTGTCGCGTATCGTATTGGCAACGACGCGGAACATTTTCTTTCAGTCACATTCACTTTCTTGCAATTTGCGTGATATTTAATCATGGTTGCATTCTTTTAAAGGTTTTGTTCATTTTTTTTGGCTTGATTGTGGGTAGTTGATTTTTTTGTAAAGTATCGAGCAGATTGTCAATTCGGGAGCAAAAAAGAACACGATCGTCCTGAGGCAGGTAATAATAATAATAAATAAATAAAAGGTGGGTGGTAAATTTTCGTGAAAATAGAACTGCATGCATATATAATCATGTATAAATAGATACTTAATAAAGGCAATGAAAAATTTATACGTAATAAGTTTTAGGGCTTGGATTATCTGCGGTATATAAAAGTTGGAGTATGTTGAAGCTGAATATTTTAAGCGATTTGTGTATAGTGCTGAATATAATGAGATTGATGTAGGTAGGTAAGATAATAACAATAATAATGATGATGATGATAATAATAATATAATATATAGAAAATATGCCGTGTATCAAGCATATGTACGCAGCTTGTTATATCAGATACCGCTTAATGGATTATATGTTTACAAATAAAGATATTGTATATGAAAATATTGATTTTTAATTATCTTCTTATATATACTTGTTGAAAATAAAAATTTAAATAAAAGATTGAGAAAACATATTATTTTGCAAATTATATTTGAACAATATGAATTATAATTTAAAAGTTGAAATGAATTCAAAAATTCGCGGCGTTCCATGTGCCAACCTAACTTAATATTTGACATGTTCAATTTACTCGCAACAAACAAGATTTATAAAGCATAGCTGTCGAGAAACAGTATAAAAAATATTCCCTGAAATTCGATAACAAATATAAATCGTGTATCATATCATAACGTCAGTGTTTAATTATTTTTAAAATATATTGCTTATATCTATAGAATATTAAGAAAATAAAGAAACGAATATATCTAATATCATATATTTAATAAAATTTCCACATCTGAAAAGATTCTTTTTTATATATATAGAATAAAACCATAAAGATATTGAAATATTTATATCTATATTTGTCAGTTTCTTAATTAAGAAATAAGTTCTAATAAATTAGGAAACAGAGTTATAATTCAAAGTTATACATATTTCAAATTATTCTTACATAATAAAAAAACATTTTTCCTTTATCATTTTAGCAAATATCAAATATCAAAGTATGGTAGAACACATACAACAAGCTGCATAGATGCATTTGATATTTGTATATATATATATATATTCATTTGTCCCTAAGGAATTGCGTATGGGGTCATGATTCGTTCTTGGAGGATCCATATATTCCCCCATGAGAATTAAAAGTCAGACGATATCCAATGGACAAACGATCGTGTCGTCGTTCTGGAGAACGATCAAAGCCGTGTATAATTCCGGCTACGCGCACCATGCCACCGTTCTCGTTCCTTCGGCGACTTGGGGATCAAACATTACCTGGGTGCTGATCCTCCAAGTACGAGCATAGCAAGGTGGCAGGCACAGTCGTCACTACTGGTAAAAAAAAAAAAAAAAAAAAAAAAAAAAAAAAGAAAACAAAGAAAAAAAGAATCTGAAATCATAGTGAATCGTATATAAAAGGAAACGTAAAACAATTCGAATCGAATTGAAAAAATAAATCGAAAAGAAGAGAGAAATGGATATATATATATATTTTTTATCTATATATATATATATATATATGTAGATCAATCTCGAACACACCGACATCTGGTGGCGAGCGCGTATGCAAGACTGAATAACGGAAAAACAAAGAAAAATAGTAAAGAAAAAAAAAAAATAAAAATATGGACGGTCTCGCGACAGAAAGATCAGCGCGATACAGCGACGCAATGCCGAATTCTGTCTCTCTTTACTTGGATTTTTTTCATTCTTATTGCTCTGTCAGCGATACGATGTTTATTTTCTATTTTATCGCGCCATATTTCTTTTCCTCCCGCGCGCGCGACATTCAAACGTATCAAACGACTTTCCTCTTTTCTGCCTTCTCTTTTTTCATCTTCTCATTATTTTGGAAAACTTTTTTTTCCTTTATTATTTATTTTAGATACTTCGTTCGTTTCCTGTTCAAGAATATAATAATGAATGAACAATTTAAATCAGAAATGATTTCATTTTCTCTTTTTTTTCTTTCATTTTCTTTCTCTTTTCAAAAATTTAACTCACGAAATTAATCCACCAATATTAAATTGAAAAGAAATCTTTTGCAGTCTTCTGATTTATGAGAAATTATTACTGGCTTTAGCATGAACCACGGACGGATAAGGACGAATCGATTTTTCTCCAAAAGAGGGTTTCTGTCGTGTTCTGTTATGAGATTATAACTTTCGGTGGGTTAGATAGCACGGATCGGTTAAAGACAGACACAGGGCTTTGGTGTAACGGGGTTATTGGCACATTGTAGACAGGTGATAACAGACGTAGACAAGGGACAAGGGAGGGATTGGTCGTTCAGGTCCTTCGTATCATATCGTATCATGTATCATAAAGCTGTGTATTGAACGGTTCCGATTTCGTAATTATTGCCGATCCGTCGATTCGGAACAATACATTATAACTTGTTTTTTTTTTTTTTTTTTTTTTTTCCTCATTCTCATTTTCATCGTCATCGTTTTACATTTGATTTTATTTTATATACCACGATTATCAGATCTCTTCCACCGCTTGTGTACAAATATCTATTATGAATATAAATATAAATGTTATATGATGATGTATATTTTATATTATTAGGTTAATAATCGACAAACGACGGAAAGGAACAATTGAACAAAAAAATGGAACGCAAGAATATATATGTTTTTGACGCAAGAGGCGCGCAATAAAGTCAGCGTTCGTGTATAAGATGCTAGGGGGCAAAAAGTCACTAGAGACAAATTCGACAAGGGCTTATGAAATACACAACGTACATAAAAAAGTGCAAGCCTGGCAACACAAAAAACAACACAAGACCAGACAGGATATTGTTACGTAAAAAATGACACGATTCTCAAACATACTATTACTTGGTTTATGACCGGTTACGTTATATATCAGGATAATCGTAGTAATAATAGCTAAGAACTCAGCGCTAAACAGGACAAGATGACAATACATAAACAGAACAATAGAGAAAGAACGGAATGGAACAGAACAGAGAGAGAGAAAGAGAGAGACAGAGAGAGAGAGAGAGAGAGAGAGAGAGAGA
>NW_006263481.1:151699-160899 GCF_000469605.1 Apis dorsata
AATGAACGATTAGCGAGAGAGCTGCAACTTACCGCGGTGTAAAGGAACTCCAGAACGTACTACGTGTGGGAAAAAACCAACGAGAAGAAAGGGCGTTACCACGGTCACAGAACCCGCGTTTGCGGGCAAAAAAACGGACGCGCGTACGCAGCATTGCGCGAGCAATCGTTTATTTCGCATTTTCATCGATTTCTTTTCTTTTTTTTTTCTTTTACCACGTCGTTTTTCATTCAAATTTTCCCGCCATTACCGCCATTACCATCATACGATATTGCTTTTTTCGTACGTTACGACCGATGGTTAACTTTCGAAGAAGTTTACCCCCACCACGCCTATATTCCCCCACCCATTACACGTTCGCGCCAACGTTTTACCGCGCATTTGCGAGTTCCGCGGCGAAAATCGAATGCTCCATCGCAATGTTCCGTACGCCGTTACAGAAACAATAGACGTAGACACACACTAATCAAGCGTACCCATCATACACACGGTTTTCGTCAGTCACGCAACATGAATACAATCACTCGCAGACTCATTCAACATAGAGTGGTAATACATGACAGACACAAGTTGGAAACTACGCACACACATTTGTATATATACGATTATATATGTATATATATAAATATATATATATATAATATATATATAAATATTTATGTATATATTTTTATATTATTTATATTATAAATATGTATATATAATATAAATAACATGTAAATAAATAAATAATTATATATATATATATATATTTATAGATATATATGTATTTGTAATGTATAGAATAAAAAGAGAAAGAGATGGAGAGCTCGAATATCTTCTCGCATAATAGATGCAACCGATAATGCACACGTGTTAACGAGACACGGGCGTCGCGTCGTTTCGTTTGGAATCCAACATTATCGACTCAACGTCGATTCGAGATTCGTCTCGTATCGAGTGAGTCGAGAGTAACGGAAGGATCCTCTTATCGCGTTGCCCGTCGAAGCCAAGCTTGGAACTGACAATGAGGAGAAATTCCATCAGAGCCTGGACTGCCATGTTGGCAGACGATCTTCGAATATTGATTACGCTCTGTCCGAGCAATCCTGATGCCAGCCTGAATTTCTGATTCACAGGGATACTTGTACGTTGCCTGTTGTCCGCTCGAGATTCTATTTCAAAGAAGAGAGCGAAGAGGGCAGGAAGAGTCTAGGCGTTCTCTCGTTTTCGCTCCATTGAAAACGCGCCTTATTCCATTCCTCGAATAATTTGTGTGTCTCGCGAGTGATCGAATTAATTTCACATTAATTTTAGATTGTGCCAATCGTAAATTGATTTTTGGACAAGTGAATCGATTTTAGAATGAAAAATATAAATACTATATTATAGTTGATTAATTCTATGTAAATATAAGTCAACAATGAGAAATGAATTTGCTTCAAAGATATGATATACATTGATGTTATTTATTTTTTTATGTAAATTATTATTATTATTCTTTATATAAATTTATTAAATATAAATGTTGAAAAGTAAATAATTTATAATCATTTCATATTTCGTGTTTAATATTAAAAATCATTTATTATTATAAAAAGAGGCAAACAAAATAAGTTTATACAATGATTTGCTTCAAAAATAATTGAAATTTTGAATTGAAATTATTTTTTTTATAAATTAATTGAAAAATAAATAATCAAATGTTGTTGATTCCGAGAAATATAAAGCTTTTCTTATATGAATTTCTACCAATTTTTCTGCTTTCATTGAAATAAGAGCTCTCCTTTAATCTTAATTTCTAGAATTATATTATAAACCACTTTTCCTGACATCTTGTTAAAGTTAAATTTTTCTCTTCATCCCATCTATAATTTAATTAAAAAAGTAATAAACACATACAATATAATAATTCAATTTGTACAATTTGTTACAACAAATGTTGCAACTGTTCTAACAAAACACGAAAACTATCTAATTACGCTTTTTCCCTTTCCCAAAAAAAAAAAAAAAAATATAAATTGTTACGTATAAAGTTGACTTCCTTTATTTACAGAGAATTATTTTCAACCGTAATTTACATATTAATTTAATACCTTCTTTTTCTCTTTAAACTTTTATATCAAAAACAAGTTTCAATTTCATCGTATTTCAAAGCAAATCGTACAAGCTTTTATGCTATTCCTCTAACCGATAAAACCTATATCAGAATCACAAATAAAGTTGTTGAATAAAATTCAAATATATTTTTTTTTTTTATTCATCTTTGAATCGAAGTGAAAAAGGTGTTTCAAGATGGCAGCAAACATGCTTGGAAAAAGCCAACGATTAATGTCGACGAAAGTAGCGCATACTTCACAAGATCAAAATAAAATTGTGTTCTGCTCTCCGTAGATCTCTTTCTCGGACACACACTGAAACTGCTGTGTATCGAATAACGAATAACGATTCGATTCAAAACGTAGAAATTGAGTGAATGGACGCACGAGAAAAGCGACCGAACCGCGACAGATTTCAAACTTGTGTCTACCATTTCTAGAAATAATTTTACTCGGGGACGATCGACTCTCGAAACTCGTCGTTTCTCCGTTAATTTCATCGTTAACAATCTGAACGAATTAATAACCGATCAATTGTGCAAGTTAGATTCGTAATGTTTAGGTTAGGCGAGCACCGCGACTCGAGCGTCCCCTTGCGCTTTATCTATGAATTTCCCAATGTCGGTGAACTGCTTAAAAAAATGGCCGAAATAGCTGGTAAGTCACAAGAGAAATTTGGAAAACGACACGGTCTGCTTATCGCGTTACCGTTCTAAGGTAAAATACACTTCTTGTTTTGTTCAAACAACGCGACGCCTGAAAGCTGTACATGTAAAAAAGAAAAAAAGCTTCACGCGGGAAACTTAATCCACAGCAACCGATCGAGAATATACCGAGAATCGAGTCTCTAGAATATTTTCTCCGTGTGCAGACTTTTTTTTTTTTTCAATCTCTTTCATTTTTCCATTCCTTTCATCTTCTTTTTTTTTTTCCGTTTTATTTTCTTTCTCGTTTTTAAATTTTTAATTTCGACACATTTTTTTTTTTTTTTTTTTTCTCGTTTTTAAATTTTTCATTTCGCCCCATTTTTTTTTTTTTTTCTCGTTTTTAAATTTTTCATTTCGCCCCATTTTTTTTTTTTTTTCTCGTTTTTAAATTTTTCATTTCGCCCCATTTTTTTTTTTTTTTCTCGTTTTTAAATTTTTCATTTCGCCCCATTTTTTTTTTTTTTTCTCGTTTTTAAATTTTTAATTTCGACACATTTTTTTTTTTTTTTTTTTGGTCTGTACTTCACAATAGTCTGTACGTAAAACGGAGCCTCTTTCGATCTTCGGCTGTAGGGTGAATGGTGATTTGGTGGTGGCAAGGGTACACACAGAGGATAAACACTAGACAAAATACACGAATCCCCCGAAATGCGCTCGCTGCCGCGCCAATGCGTCGGCCAGCACGCGTCCCGAGCAAATCTTCATCAGTGTTGAACAAAGGATGCTGACCGTGAACGCGTCAGACTAGACTTCCTCGGTCTATGCTTTTATTCACTTAACGAATTACCAACGTAACGTATTGTCTTTGTTTAATTCTGTATCCTAAGATAAAATTGAACGAATATATATTGCTCATAACCAAAATAATTTTTCCACTTTAGAGGTTATGTTATGCGAAGAATAAGGCACATTCTTTTGGATAACTTAAAAATAATATTATACGAGTAAATTAATCGAAATAATATAATATTAATCAATTATGTGAAATTTAAGCAATTTTTATCAAACGAATGATTGAAATAACGTGATTCGTGAATTGATTCAAATTCTTTCGCATAATTTGCGTTATTTAATAAATTTATCAATGATACTTTCGTCTCTTTAATAAACAAGTAAATAAACAAGCGAGTTTTCAAATTTTCTACATTTTTCTTCTTGAGTATATGTCATTTAATATTTCGTTTAATATTTTAATATTCTAAAAAAAAAACGTCACCGACCTCGATTCTCCAAAACGGAAGATTTCCAAAGTTTATTTGAAGAAACTTTGGCAAATTCACATCACGAGAGACAAGATTCATCGCGTGACACGGAAGTGAATTGCAAGTTAATTAATATCAGATGTTGCACGCGAGGAAAGCACCTTTGATCGACAATGTTTCCGAGATGATCACTGACGCATTCGGTATTCGGGGGAGGGAGGGGGTGAAACACGAGGAATAGGATGGTCAGAGGGTTGGCAGGGTTGTCACCCACCGGGGGCTCTCTTGATAATTCAGCTGTCACGGATACACCCGATTGTTTGGCATGGCGATACAAGTGAATCAAATTGAATCTTTTCTTTTTCTTTCTTTCTTTCTTTCTTTTTCTTTTTCAACACTTTCTTCGTCACTGAAAAATCGCTCACGATGGGGAAAACGTTGTTCGAGTGAAAGAAAAATCAAAATTTAAGAAAAGAATTCTTTTAAATTACACATTTTTTCTTTCCATTCTAATCTTTAACGATATATATATTATAATATTTTCTACTAATATTTATTTCGAAAAAAAAAAATAGAACAACGATTAATAACAAATATTTCAAACTGGAAATGTAATAAAATGCAAATAAATTTAATAATCAAGATATTACTTATTTTTTAATTGTATAATAATTCGTGAAATATTTAACGAATCTGAATAATGTAAACGATTTAATAATTCGATCGTAAATAGATCGATACAGAAATCTGTACGAAAAATTGTGTTACGAAGAATTTTTCAACGATATCCCCATCGTGAAGCTTCGAAAAAATGGACCATGTAAACAAAACTCTTGAGCGGAATCATCGTCCGTGTGTGTTCAAACACGTTTCTCGAATGATGCGATGTGCTTCTCTCACATTTTGTTTTTCTACATGTATGTAACACACACTGCACATGTGTGTATACATATATTCCTCGAGCTATTTTATATGAAACACATCACGTACGTGCTATACGGACAAACAAACAAAAAAAATGTCCCTTTTTGAATGAAATCAATGATCTGCGCAGTTCTCGTGGATGATAAAAACGAGGAAAGTAACAGCCGCGTAATATGTAAAACGCATTCGAAAATTGTGAAAGGCCAGAAACTATGTCACGCAGCTATGCTATATGTTTCTCTTTCTATATGTTTTTCCTTTTTCCTTCTATTTTTATCTTTTCGTTAATTCAACGATAACGTGTATCGATGATCATCGAACGAGCCAGTCGTTGTTGCGATTAAAAATTAATATTATTCGAATTTTGTTCAGATTTTATAAATTTTGAAAATTATAAAGTTTTAACAGTGGCAATTCACTTTAGATATTTTAGCTTTAATTTAAAAATTGTGTAAAAATGGTAACTCTTTTTTTAAGATCTCAATGCTAAAGAAATTAATTCTTCCAATAATTAAAAAGATAAATCTTTCTTAATAAGAAGGGAACCATTAAAAAATTTTAAATAACTTTAATTACATATAATTTTTTTATCGAAACGAAACCTTGAAGATTCCCTTCCCCTCCAATAAAATTTCCAGAATCTGTGATACGTTCAAGTCTTTCCTTTCATAACCAATATAATTAATAATCTTTCCATTCAATCGGTTGGTAAAGTAGATTTTCTCGAAGAGAATGAAGAAAAATTTCAATTGACCGATAGAGCAACGACTCGCTCGCTCGCACGCCTAAACGCAATTATCCTGTTAGACATCGTAAAAATAAAGTATATATACAACTAAGCGTTCATCTATAAATATTATAATGATTTGACTGAATGTGAAAACCGTATGAGAAGAATTGATCGATCTTACCTTTCGGTGTACTCGTTCATATGAGCGTAGCTTTGTACGCTGTTCTCCTCAACGAGGAATTTCACACGCTGGTAAAAGGACGCGGTCACGCTGGGCGGTTGTTTACGCAGAAGGACGTCCACGGGATTATTACTAGTAAGGCACATGATATGCTCTGCGCAAGCTGCGTGCGAGCAACACTCGCTGTCAGAACAGTCCATCATGCCATCTGAGAAACAGTGCTTTTTGGATCAAATTGTTCACCGAATAAAACGCAATTAAAAATTATATAAACTTTTGATAAATTCAATTTTCTATTGAAACCTCCTATGAAATTGAAGAGAAGTGAATTTAATTTAACTTTGCTGAAATTTTTTTGAAAATTTAATGTAATAGATTTGTTTAAATTTTGTATACAAATAGAAAAATATTAATTTAGTATATTAAATACAGAGAAATTATTTGATGTAATAATATATATTCCTTTCGTTCCTTTTGATTTTCAATATATTTTACTTACCCTGATCATTATCAATAAAGTCATTACATTCCATTTCCAGTCGTATGCTACAATCCCTGCCTGCCCAACCGGTTGAACACTCGCAACTGTATTCGCCATCTTGCAGAGTGCACAGTCCGTGCCGGCTGCATCCATTCTCGCATCCAGCTGTCAAGAGAATGTTTTAATTGAAGATATCGGGGCAACGATCGAAGTTAATTGAAAACCGATACTACCTATTCGAGAAATAAACGATACACGTGATTTCGTGATAGAATGTATACATATATATCTATCGATTCGGAAAAAAATTACATTTCTATAGAAACGATTCTCGATTAAAATGCCATCATCGATTTGTAATAAATACTTTGAGCTCAAATTTAAACCTAGATTTGAAAGTTGAAATACGTTTTTTAGTTTTGATATTTTAATACAGGTTATATATCTTATATATCTTTTTAGATATTTTTTTTTTTTTTAAATAACATAAGGCATAAAAATAAGTAAGTAAAAATAGATTTGTAGAATACACGAATAAGTGTTTAAATTTTTATTGATTGATTAATTTTTGGCTGATTTTTATAGTCTCATACTTCTTTGCCTGATAAAGCGTTGAGTCCTTCTACTTATTTTAGTCTCAGTACAATTATATCTAATATTGTATTTCAGATAAATACAAAATTAATAAAAATTAACAAAACAATGATTATTTAAGCTTTAATTTTAAGAAGACTCCTCAAGTATCCATAATAATAAATTTAAATGCTCCGTTATGGATATCATATTAATTAATATTTTACTTACGCAGCGTGCAATGTCGTCCGTTCCATCCTTGACTGCACACGCAAGTTCCATTCTTGCACTGGCCGTGTTCCGCGCATCGTGGATCGCACGGTTTCTGATCACATTTCGTGCCAGTCCAATCATCGTTGCACCTGAAAACCCATATTTTCTTCAACCACTGAAAATTCAATTCCAATTCTCCCGTAATAATTGCAATATTACAATGAAATTTTAATCAAACATCGAACCATATCGAAAATAAAGCCGTTAAACTTCGATTTAATCTTAGCTTAAAATTTAAAGATATCAAGATCGCGTTTCCCAGATTCTTTCAACGTCTTACACACGTCCTCTTTCCACTCAAGAAATCAGAATCCAGTTTCAAGAGATTGCAACACGCGATTCAAGATAATATTCCGAAAGTGTCGTGGACAATCCCTATTGGGAGGGATGCGCTCAGCTTTATCTCCCAAATGCAAAATTGATTCCCTCCGCGTGGAATCCTTGAGGAGAGAAGGGAAAGGACACGGGTTCCGCCAAGTTCCGAACTCGTCATCCGCGGGTGGGAACTTTTTGCGCTTGCAGACGCTCTTTCTCCGGGAAAGCGGAGGGGACGAGAGAGGCGCCAGCTTTAGAATATGAGAAAAGAGATCCTCTTTCGCGTCCTTGATTCTGACAAAGGGAAGGGAAGGTGGGAAGGGAGGACGGTCCTCCCGAGTAGTGATAAGTTGGCGGCCACCCCTAAGACAGAGCCTTTTTCTCGCAATTTTTCACCTCCTTAGCCTCCGACTTTTCGTGCCTCCGATCTCGCCGGCAATTTACTCATTTTTAGCCCCTGCACTCTAAGCGCCACCCCTCTCTCCCCCTGCTTAGGATTCCGCCACTTTCCCTTCTTTTTACGCAACGTCTCTTATTTTCCCAATTTAATTTCAATTTAACGTCGAATACGTAATTTTTATACCTTTTTTTTTAATAATTATAACTTACAGAGTTAAGATCCCTCAATATCTTTCAATTTCTTTATTTTTTTTTGTTAAAACTAGAAAATGTTATCTTGATTAAATTCTGTATAATTTGGATACATTTATTTTCAATTGAAGAAATATCTGTCTCTAATATAGCAGATTGAGAAACGAGGTTAAGAGGAAGGACTACACGCATCACTTTTCCTACTGAATACGTACGCGTCCGGATAATTAAATTTAAATTCGCGAAGGACGATAGCAGCCGCATGCGATAGTGAATGCAATGCAGAACGCGTACTAACTTGCAAAGACCCTGTTCGCAGGTTCCGTGCGGCCCGCAATCGAGGCCACAGCTTGGTTGTGAACAATCGACACCGGTCCAGTGTCCCTCGCAGACGCAGCTTCCGGATTCGAGATCGTACGTGCCGTGGTCAGAGCAACGGGGTAGGCATTGGTACACCTGCTGATCGACCTGGTTGCACCTTTCACCCTGCCAGCCTGCTTTGCAATAGCATTTACCGGCAACGCATGCGCCGTGGCCACTGCAGTTCGGATCAGGACAATCAGCTGCAATTTATCGTTGATTATCGTTTTTTTATTTTTTGCAATATATTGTTTTATATTAAAAAAAAATATGTTGGCAAGATTAATCGTTATTATTTCATAAAAATCTAAAAATCTTAATTTAATCTAACATAACCTAGCATTCAATTGATACTCATCATCAGCATTATATGATAAATTTCGAAAATATATTTCTTTTTTTTAGTTATACAAATTATTCAAATATATCAAATGTTTAATCCAGGATAATTTAACATAACCTATCAACAAGCTTTTTTTTAGTTATAGAATTGTTCAAATATATCAAATATTTAATCCAATCTAAACTATTGTGCTCAGAATAATCTAACATAACCTATTATTGACAAGCACTCATCGTCATTATTATTGATAAATTTCGAAAATATATTTCTTTTTTTCAGTTATACGAATTGTTCAAATATATCAAATATTTAATCTAACTTAAATTATTGTACTTAGAATAATTTGACATAACCTAGTATTGTTGACAAGCACTCGTCGTCATTATTATAGACAAACTTTAAAAATATATTTCTTTTTTTTAGTTATACAAATTATTCAAAT
>NW_006263481.1:160949-161826 GCF_000469605.1 Apis dorsata
GTCAAATGTTTAATCCAGCATAGATTATTTCAAAATAATCTAACATAACCTAATATTATCAACAAGCTTTTTTTCAGTTATACGAATTGTTCAAATATATCAAATGTTTAATCTAGCCTAAAGTATTGTGCTCAGAATAATCTAACATAACCTATTATTAACAAGCACTCATCGTCATTATTATTGATAAATTTCAAAAATATATTTCTTTTTTTCAATTATACGAATTGTTCAAATATATCAAATATTTAATCTAACCTAAACTATATTGTGCTCAGAATAATTTGACATAACCTAGTATTATTGACTCGTCATTATTATAGATATTATTATAGACAAATTTTAAAAATATATTTCTTTTTTTTAGTTATACAAATTATTCAAATATATCAAATGTTTAATCTAGAATAATTTAACATAACCTAATATTATCAACAAGTTTTTTTTCAGTTATATGAATTGTTCAAATATATTAAATATTTAACCTAAACTATGCTTAGAATAATCTAACATAGCCTATTATTGACAAGCACTCGTCATCATTATTATTGGCAAATCTCGAAAATATATTTCTTTTTTTCAGTTATACAAATTGTTCAAATATATCAAATGTTTAATCCAGCATAGACTATTTCAGGATAATCTAACATAACCTAGTATTATCAACAAGCACTCATTGTCATTATTATTGACAAATTTCGAAAATATATCTTTTTTTTAGTTATATTGTTCAAATATATCAAATGTTTAATCCAATCTAAACTATTGTGCTCAGAATAATCTAACATAACCTATTATTGACAAACACTCGTCATCATTATTATAGACAAACTTTAAAAATATATTTCTTTTTTTTAGTTATACAAATTATTCAAAT
>NW_006263481.1:162011-169878 GCF_000469605.1 Apis dorsata
ATCAAATGTTTAATCCAGCATAGACTATTTCAGGATAATCTAACATAACCTAATATTATCAACAAGCACTCATTGTCATTATTATTGGCAAATTTCGAAAATATATTTCTTTTTTTCAGTTATACAAATTGTTCAAATATATCAAATGTTTAATCTAGCCTAGACTATTGTGCTCAATTTCAGGAAAGTAGTACAAATAGTCTACACTTAGCTTTGTTTTGGAGCGTCTTTTGAGAGAAAGCCGCTAAAGGGGGATGGGCATCGGCGATTGTGCCCTGGGCACCGACGAATGAGCTAACTTTTTAAATTATGGCATCGGAACAATTGCATTATTCCCGTGGATTCCAGCTGCCCCGGGGAAATTATGAAACTTAATTCCAAAGCGTCCCGGCAATGTGTCGTACGTTACCATTCACCTTATACACCACCGGGACCTGTTATACGCCATCTTTTGACAATATTTGACAACTCGCGTGAAGTATAAAGTGAAAAAGTTCATATAAATGTACGATTTATGAGCAAGTAACAAAAATTCACAATTGTAAATATAATTATATTACATATTAAATATCAAATTACGTTTTCAGGTAACAAATTAGATTCGAATACTAGCCTACCTAATCGTCAAACAAATGCATCCTCGATCGTGATATCAATGGTAGACTTTAATGCGAAACGAATATCCCCCCATCGTTTGTCGAAGAATGATAGGGAAAGGAGGCGTTACGACGAAATCGTGAGAATGTCAGAGACAAAGCGTCCCTTTTCCCGCGAATAATTTCCCCATTCGTTTCAACAACGTCATTTTTCCGTCCATGTTTCTGCGGAATAGGTCTGGCAAAGAACACTTGTGAGGCGTTTAACTCAAATTTTATTTCTTCTTTTTAAACGTAGAATCATGTGGACGAATTGAAGATTTTAAGAGACGTGCAATTTATAAATCGTTAAACATAATTGTAATTACATTAATTATAACTTAATTATTTTTAATTCCAATTGTAACTATCACACGAGAAAAAAAAAAAAAAACAACAGAAAAAGCACTTTCACATCGATCCTTCCAAAAGTGCGACGATACTAAATCAAAAATAATGCCAAGATGCTCTTCGAAAGGATTAAAACAACCATTAAATAGTACGAAACTAATCGTCCACTTGAATTGCAGCGATGGTTGACCCATATGTAAATTCAACGAGGGAACGTGCATTAATTATAGGTTATACACAGAGACGTGCGGTATACGCTCGGTTGGCGTACGAGGGAACGCGCATTACTAATACCTTGAATCTGTCTGGTATAGTAAAGGGCAGGACGTACGGTTGAATTATGGTGAAATTAATGGCGGCGTGACAAATATGAAGAAACAACATCCGACGCAGAAATAGACGTTAGGAGGTAAACGTTCATCCGCGAGCTGTACGCGTTTCCACTGCTCATTTTTAATGCTAAAATATGGCGTGACACATTGCGCATGCGCGCACACGCTTTAAGTACAATGTTACCCTTAATGAACTCAAAAGTTGGATCTATCCGAGACGTTTTAAGGGCACATTTAAATTCCGTGTCCCGTGACATTCATTTTTTCTGTTCTTCCTCTTTTCCTTTATTATTTCTACGTACAGTGTGTCACTGAGAATAAGTAAAAATCTACTCTTTTTAAATTGTTCTTATCCTCTTGAGAAATAAAAAGTAACAGAAAATGAATATGAATTATCGAATACGTTTACCTAACTCTTCCAATGATTAATTATTATAGATAAGAAAAATCAATAAACTAATTATAAAGATTCACGATATAAAACGATAATTTTCATTAATTGGTCATAGAATATCTTTTTAATCACTAATGCATATATCCTGGATAACCTATGTTTTAGCAAAGCAATTTTCGTTCTGGACGATTTTATCACTAGGAACGTTCTTAATTCAAGGGTAAGCGAGAAGCCGGTTAAACAATTGGTCTTAAGGGGTCGTTACTAGACGTCGAACGCAGACTTGGATCATTCGCCTAACTAAACTTCTCCCGTTCTCTCCTTACTTCGTTTATCTTTACCCTCTTCTACGCAGCTAAAGTCGTTAGCATTTTTATTGAGCAATTCCATTATGAAATTAGAATATATTTTTTTTTTGTTATCTTGCATTTAAACCTCTTTCTATAATATAATTACTTTGAATGTTCCACTCCACTATTTGAATTCATATTTTATTATCTATTTATTTATATGAAAATAGTAATTTTAATTCGCACAATGAAATCTATCTTGTTAAACGTATCCACGATGTGTAATAACCAGAGATGTTTTTAACTTACGTTCGTCGCAGAAACCGCCTTTCCACCCAGGATTACATACACAAGACCCTCTAACACACTGTCCGTGTTGATTGCAATCAGGAACTTGGCAGTCTCCTAATGGTATATCACATTCGGCACCTTTCCAGCCGTCTTCGCAATGGCACATACCGCCACCATATTGCCCGTGAGACGAGCACAGTACCGGGCACACGCTTTTACTGCAATCGGCTCCCTGAAAATTTTTATCGGTTCCCCTATTATCTTTTATTCTCTCTCTCTTTCCCCCTCTTTTCTCTTTCATAAATATGATCGACGAGCGACGTTAGCGACACCATTTCGCGATCTAATCGTTTCGATCAATGTGCAAGTAATTCTTTCGGAATGGTTACGCGAGAATAGTAGTGATGGACGGAATTGAATCGTTTCAGATTCAATAATACAATTGTGCGCAAGATTTGTGGCACCGGATTTTAGAGATTCTCGTTTGAACAAATGTTATTCTTTAAAATTATTGTCAGTTGATATTACGATATGGTTCTTAAATTATTTTTTTGAGGTTAGGTTGCATCCGTTCTTTCAATTTTTAGAACGCTTGTGAATTTATCTTCAGAACGATAGAAACGTGCAATTTAAAATAATATTAAAATTCTATTGTTGCTTATTAAGATAATTAATAAATTAATGAATTTCACATTTATTCTTTCGAAACATTATACGTACATATAATCGCAATAACAATTTATTATATTAATCTTAGAGTTTCGTAATCAATTAACGTAATATTAATGCGAATATGGCCATATGTTTATCTAGTTGAAGCGTATATATTCTAGCTATCCACTTGATCCTGATTAAAATGACCTTACCTTGCCCGTTACATAACGGGTATTTCACTTCATCAGTCGAGGACTAACAAGGGGAGTATATATATATATATCGTATAGATGAACGGTTCAACATAAATTTTGCACATCGAGTATTGTAATATATCAGAAACGCTAAGTTTAAAATTTCTGTTTTAAATTTAAAAAAAAAAAAAATCAAATCTAAGATTAATATTGCAATATATCCCTATATTCTTAATTAAAATCGATCTTCAAACTCCTCAACGTCTCAATCTTGCAAACTTAAGCCTTCCAAGAAACCTGAGAATACCTACGCACCTGATACCCATCGATACAGTCGCATTTTCCAAGATAACAGGATCCTCTTCCAGAACAGTCGTTCGGGCAGGTCGTCGATACACCCTCGGCTTCGGTCACGACCAGGGTGACCTTGTATGGCTGCAACTCATCGTTATACACCGAAAGGAACCAACGTCCAGTATCCAGATACTGAAGCAAGCTAACGTTCACCATCATCGGTTCCACGATCGTTCTCTTGATCAGCACATGTTGGTACGAGCGACTGTCACCAGATCGAGCCTCTGTCGCCGCCGTTTTCATGAAACTGACCGCCTCCGAACTGGTATCTCTTTTCAATCTATGATCCACTCTACCACCTTTCACAAATTCCACAAAATCATACTGCGTGACACTTGGCGCGACATTTCGCCTTCCGTAGACGGCAAAGTTCGCGCCCCAGGGCAGAGTAAGATTCAGTCGGATGAAGGCAGGCTGCTTGTTCCGGAACTCAGTGTTCCAGAAATGGTAAGGCGGGATCATGGCCGAGTGAGCCACGTTGTACGCCTGGAGCTCGAGCACCGCCGGCCATTGCTGGGCTGATTGCTGAATCTGAGGATCGCTCTGTTGGTCCCCAGCGCTGTCCGACGCACTCGAGTGCTCCGCAGTGCTTGTCGGTAACGACTCTGCGTGAAGAGAAGAGAAGAGAAATTTGATTATTTCTCGTGTATTTGTAAATGTAATTCTAAATATTTTAGAGAAATATCAAGAGATATTCGAATATTGTTTTAAAGAAAATTATTATTGACTTCAAATTCCAATATTTTATTGGCTAAAAATTATTCCGGTTTTTAAAATTCTATTTATTGGTATTTGTTAGTATTCTCTTCAATTTCAATAATATCTGTATCACGTTGTACGTATTGTATTGAATTCTCCGTTAATTTTGACTCCGTTTAAACGTTTGTCGCGCTATTTAATAGCTCATAGTCTTGCGACAAATGCATAGCAGTAGTGCAACTCGACGAATGTAGGTACACATCGGAACCGATATTATTCTCGATGCGGCCATTGTATAGTTATGTACGAGACGGCCGATATCAGGACAGGGGAAGCCATTCGAACGCGGCAGACGTCTCCCAAAAGCAATTACCGCGAGACGTCGTACATCGGAGTATTTACATCATGTATAGTGAATGCAAATTGATACCGCCTGATATTTACCTTCGGTGGGTATTTGCGTTGATATCGGGTCGTGAACGTGCGCGTTCTCATGAGTGACAGCCTTCACGTCTTGGACCACCACGCATTTCGTGCTGTCTATCGGCCGCATCGAGCTCACTGCTGAAAAGAAAACAGAGTTTGCCCTTTAACCATTAACAGGAATACGTCAATAATATGTCAAAGAGAGTCATTTCTGTTTCAAAATAAACAGATTCCTCGTTTCCATGTCTATGAATAATACTTTTGAAAAAATTATATTCGAAAAAATTATATATACTTTTGAAAAATTATATAAAAAAAATATATGAATATATGGATTGTTTAATATACAAAGGTGAAAAGTTTGTTTTTAGAAGTTAAACGATGTTTCCACATTTATAAAATCCATTTGATCTTGCAAAGAATGGCATCAAGAATGATACAATTTTAACATTGCTCGACCATCGCGATATTGTATCGCGTATAAGAAAGTTGCAGTACCATCGTTGGCCAGCTTTCTTTATAAATACAAGCGCACGTATATACACACAAGTACGTGTATATATTTTACGGTCTATACAACAAAAGTGCACGCAATCAACTTGTTATATTCTTAATGTAGGTGGCCACCACTTCAGACAAAATACCGCCGTAACGCGACTCTTTTATTGCACGAGGTATCAGGAAC
This sequence comes from Apis dorsata, assembly GCF_000469605.1. Taxonomy (NCBI): domain Eukaryota; kingdom Metazoa; phylum Arthropoda; class Insecta; order Hymenoptera; family Apidae; genus Apis; species Apis dorsata. Next base: position 167,317 of record NW_006263481.1, read on the forward strand.
AAGGCTTTGGCCGAATGTACCGTGATGTCCTAATGGCTTCATAAATTTAAACAATCGCTTTCGAATTACATGGGACACTAGATATCCATGAGGCGACCTCTCTTAGTAACTTTTCAAGATGGCAATCCGAATGACAAAGACCGCGTCTTTGTTTCCGTATTTAATGCGTATAGTCGATAATTGATGAGTAGACACGATAAAGTTTGTTCTTTGTGAATAGTGAAGTGTATTTTTGTATTGCGAAAGGAAATAGATTAAAAATCTGAACGCAATATTTTGTTCAAATTATTCTCTGTATTCTTAAGATTATTTATGACAACATAACCTAACCTTTAATTATTTAGTAAATAAGAAAAAGTGATTTTTTCTTTGCTATAAAAATAAGATTGCGTGAAAGCATAATGCTTTCATAGGATTATAATGTAACTATAAATCATATTTCTATTTATGTACTATGTGTATATACTATGTGTACTCTAATGGAAAGAAGCCATAAATTATATAGAATATGTGAACTGTATAGAATATATGATTTTTATTACAAAGATTCTGTCATGCATATTATGATACGTGATTTTCTCTATAAATTCATATTCTGCGATTTCTTATATATCATTATAGTTTACATACAGCAAATTCTTAAAAACAAATCATAATTCTAGTTAAACGATTATCATTTGAATTTGCAATGATCATTAAAATATTTATGGTAACACTTTACAAATATAATTTCAATATTATTTATTGATTGTAAAAGAAGCAGGAGCATTTGATATTCTTTCATGATGATCTATACATATGTACTCAATTTATATATGAACAAAAACATTAGCTTTAGATTGAATGGAGGAAATAAATTTTAATAAAGAGGTTAAAGATACAGATGTAAGTGTTTTAACTATTATAATTTTTGCTTCTTTCAATTAAATAATATTTTTTTCTGGTATTTTTTTTTCATAATAAAAAATTAATGAGATATTTAAGATGCTCTAAATGATATTTATTACATCTTTCAGATAAGAAGAACATCAAATTTAAAATGGTAATAGATCTCACAATAAAATCTTTATTCCCAACCATGAATTATCATGACTGATATCTTTCTCTACTATTTGCAGTACAATGCATTATTTAATAACATCTTGACTTATCAATGCATCTCATTTTGTGCTTTCAGCTGAATTCATGCATTATTATCGAATAATTTGACAAAAGAGAATCACATTTTGATTATTAATATTTCACTGTATATTCGTCTATTTCTCTCTTTTTTTTTTTAAACTTTTTTTTCATGTGTTTTGTTGCATTTCTTTGATTTATTAGACATCTCTTATTGCATGTGCAATAGTATATCCGCAGGAATCACATGGTCGGCAGTAGTGAAAACCGTCCAATCACATGCGAAGTCGTTGTCATACTGACAGAGATAGTAATTTATGTGCAGAGTAATATTTTCTTTTCCACGTCATCCGGCTGGATTCATGGGCCGGCAAATAGAATTCTCACGTGCATGACATTGTCGAGTGTGTTCCATTAGTGCATCGACGATTGATATGTATATTTGTCAGAATGATCTTTGTGATCTATCTATATCGAGCTAAAAGTCGATTTTTGTCACATTTTATTTTCATTATTATTTTTTCTTCATGCATTTAATCGATATTATTTTGTTTTTTTTTTAATTATCTTTTAAAATAATTAAAAAAGAAATATCAAAATAAGAAACAATTATTCTGTGTCAAAATTTTCTTTTAGACTCTATCAATTTACCATCGATTCATCATTCTTTAGACAAAGGAAAAAGAATGAAAGAAAAAAGACTGAAAATAAGATGAAAAACTCCAAGGATACAATTCCAATTACGATCATCGATTGTTTGATTCCACGTGTCACTGGCGAGGGACAAATTACTGTCTCTTTCACGTGAAAAAGTGGACGCATGCGATCTCTATGTTTCGGTGATTTGCACGCAACTGTAGAAAAATAGATTAACTCTGGTTGCAGAGACCGTATACTGCGAAATAACTGGAAAAGAAGGAGTGTCCTCGCGAGATCGACGCCGCTCGTTACGTAACTATCGTTGGAAATTGAGTTGCAGTGAACTGTGAACTGACCTTATTTCGTTAGCATCAAGAGCAACCATGGCGACGTTTTCGTCCTCATTTCTCGTCGATCGTCAACCACCGTTTCTACGTGCATTACGTGTGTCACACGAGTTTCTCTCTTCTGTGTATTAGCTCGTGTGCAACTATGTTGCCTAACCTCGAATTACGAATTCGAATTGCATTTCTTCTATACGTGTGTTAAAACCCATACGTGTGGCGAATTTTATTGTAGGAAAGGTGAATTGAAATTCGCGAAACTCCAAATAAGTTGTTCGACTTTGAAGATGAGGTTTGGATTTCCCTGTGGGCAGTGTGAATAGTGGAAGTCGAAATTCATAACGTAAACACACACACACATATACATATATACATACACAAAAGAATGTAACTTATCAAAGTAGGTTCAACTTGTGAAAGAAATATCGCGTTTTAATGAACTTTTGTCATTTTTTTTTTT
>NW_006263481.1:170166-176072 GCF_000469605.1 Apis dorsata
AAATATATTCGTTAATTAATCCAAAAAATTTCTCATTAAATATTCGTTAAAATTTTCGTTAATATTTTTTTATATCATCTTTATATCGCTTTTAAGAGGTATAATACAAAGTTGCAAATTGCAAATCGCGTATTAAAAGAGAAACTCGACGAGATGGCGGAGACAGTGAACTTTCATTATCAAAATCGCCGGAAATTTGAAATGGGTTGAAGGATGAAACACGTCCCCCTTCCTTCGCCCCACCCAACCAGCCCATCCTGTTCCTAGCACCTTGATTCACCCTTTGATTCGAGACAGGGAAAGGTGAAGTCGGCTGAGAACGACAGGCAACTCGATCGGCGTGAGCAAAGGAACAACTTTTTCAATTATATTCCCTCAGATCGATAGAGCGATTCATTCCCGAGAATGATTCCCGGATTATCGAAGGATTATCCGTTCACCCACGCCCACCTTGTGCTTCCGCTTTCTTTCCGCGGGTTTTAATGAAATGTTTACCATCGATCCGTCCATCGTTCCTTCTAATCCATTGATACTAATGTAATACCTCTTTTTACCAATATTTCAAATAAATCGTCCAGAAATCTTTCTAAAATTTCTTTATTTAACACTTAACCTTAGAAAGGCTAAGGAGGAGGAGATTCTTCTCTAAGAAATTTTCCCATATTTTTTTTTCTAGGAAATTTGAAAAAAACCTTACTTTTTTGATTTTAAAAATTTCTTAAAAAATTATTTATTTTAATAATTACTTTTAATTTCAGGATTTGAACGAGAAAATCAATAATTAGAAATTTTTCTTTCTACGTACTGCAAGTAATGGCTTGAGTTTTGATCTTTCTAGAGACAAAATTCCTATTTTTAATTATTTTTAGAGATTCAATTTGTCTTAATATGATGTACAATACGTAAAACGTGTATTATATATGTATTATTTTTAAGGATGAATAATTAATGAAAATATGATATCAAAAAGCAAGAAGTTTTGAGAAACATTCTTTGAATATATAAAAATCTTGTTGCAAGATCATTTTTCTTCAAAAGGTGTGCTTCTATTGCGTTTTTTCTCGCCAGTTTATGCACCGTCGTAACGATAACTTTAGAAACCCATGTAGAAATCAAAACATTCTAGTTCGACGGGAGGAAAAATGGCGGTGGGCATGGAACGATTCGTTTCCTCCTCGAACAACGTGTCTTCCATAAAATCGTTTCGATTCCCTCTTCACAATTTCATGGAAAAAAGTGGGTTCGTGATTATTAATAGCCGATTCGAGTTATAGTGGCATCAACAACAAATACCTCGAATATGTTCGGAATAACGAGAGCAATATTTGAAGGTGGAAAAACCGGATCTGTTTTGTTCGATTGATCATTCTCTCTTTCTCTCTTTCTCTTTTTTTGCGGAATCACATAAGAATTATTTACGAAACGATTCGCTTTATCAATTTAAACACCATCATTGCAAAATACGGTTTTTCAAAATCAATATTCAAAGTAATTTCGTTTCAAAGAGGTAAATGAACCGAAGATACAAAATTCATTTAAGGAAAAATCACTTTACAGGAATTTTCCTTCGTCCAGCGGGGAAAATCCGTCTCGAAGAGCTGGAGGAGGAACGCGTGGAACAAGGGAGACGAGAATGGAGACAGAGAAAAAAGGGAGGAAAAAAGAAGGCGTGGGTATGGAAGAGGGTAGTTTGGATGCAGTAGCAAACAGGCAGATTGGATTCCCGACTCGATTTACCGGAATGCAGAAATAACAGCTGGCGAGGTCTCCTCGAGGCCGATCCGGCTTTGCAATCTTCTCCTCTTTTCTTCCTTCCGCTTTTCAGACACGCGAGAGAAAGCGACATGGAGCGGACAGAAGAAGAGGAAGAAGAATGCAGACGCCGGATTCGAGGGACAGTTCAGTAAAGGTGAACTCAAGAATGTTTTATACACAGGATGGATTCGCATAACTGGACCATCCTGAATAACATTTAAGGCATGTGTTCTGGGCAAAATTGTTTCGTACTATTATTTTTATCGTTGCTTGGAGTTTAATATAAAGAAAAGATTTTAAAGAAAATCTAGTGAAAATGAATTTGAATGTTAACGGAGTTAAAGAATTAGCCAAACCGAAAGTGGATAAGCATGGCAATGTTCAGACGACTCGTTGGAAGTAGAAACATCGGTCAATAATCAGCCATATAGGTTATAGTTAACTTATAATGTGTTCTGGGCAAAATTGTTTCGTACTGTTATTTTTATCGTTGCTTGGAGTTTAATATAAAGAAAAGATTTTAAAGAAAATCTAGTGAAAATAAATTTGAATGTTAACGGAGTTAAAGAATTAGCCAAACCGAAAGTGGATAAGCATGGCAATGTTCAGACGACTCGTTGAAAGTAGAAACATCGGTCAATGATTAGCCATATAGGCCATATTATAGTTAACTTATAACCTATATTCTGTAAATTGTTATAATTCCAATAATAATATAATATTCCAATAACAATTTCTCCTACATTAAAATCATAATTCCATTTTTTTTTATACATTTTTATTTATACAAAAAATTATCTCAAAGTCTTCTAAATAGAAATAACTGACATTCATCAGACGTCATTATATAAAAAGTACTTTACTTTCTTATTTTTCCATGATATATCGCTTTCTTAATTACTTTCCAGCTTTCATTTAATCTTTTAATAATCTTTTAGATTTTATTGATTCTCAATATCTCAGAATCATCAGTAGAATATCTACACATTTTACTATCAACAATACACGTCGTGGAAACAATATGATCCATCTTTAACTTTGCTTCTTTTCTTTCACGCTAAATTCCCTTTATTCCATCTGCTTTCGAAAAGATAAATCGTAATTCCAGGATAAAAGGGACCTTGACCGCCGAGGCTTTGGATTCAGGGATTTGTCGAGTCGAACCAAATGCAAAAATACAATTTTGTATACTGTACTGCCGCTAGAAGGAGCTAGTGTTTCGCGCAGATAACGAACAGGCGTTAATTTCTCTAATCGGTTCCCTTCCCGCCTTCGTCGCCCCTTTCTTTCGACCGACGATGCAATTTTCGTGTAACAGCGTCGGCTAAGCTACTCCCTTCCCTGGACTCTTACCACTACCGCCCTCTGCTGTTCTTTGATCTCACGTTTCTTACTCGCCGTCTCGACTACCGCGTGGAATAGTTAATCAACGAGTGAGCTGGGAGAAACGTGGGTCGAAAGTTGTGAAAGTTTTATTGCAAAGTGGCTTGCGAGCTGGCTTTTAAGTGTTACGGGCGCATGTTGTAGGTCAGTTTTAAGTATGTGGCTTTTGGAACGTGAGTAGTTAAAGAGGAAAGTGGTTTGGTAGAGATTCAGTTTAAAATTTATATGCTTTTATATTAAGCTTATTAAAAGTAAATAAATCGAAATATTGTTGGGATTATATATATAGTTAAGTTAGAAATTTTATAAAATATATACAAGTACAAAAAGAAATTTAGAACATGGAGCATATTTTTAAGCATCCATCGACTTCAAACTTGTTACTGTTTTCAAGTGAGCTACAAAATCTCCAATAAACACGATTATCAAGAGGCAAAAATACGATCGTAACTACGCATAAAATACGATCTACATTTCACCATAAGGTAAAGAAGAAACGTTCCTCCCATTTAAAGTTAATGCCTATAGCGGAATAGAGGGATTTTCTTTGAATCGACCTCATAAGCTCTCTAGGATCCTAAATTTATCGCCAGTAAAACCTGATACGAATCGTTTATACGTTTCAAAATCGCGGTTATGATATCAAGGGTCTTATATAACTTGCTAAAAAAAAAAAAAAAAAAATACCACTGAATATATAATTTGCAATAAATATTTCATATTTCAATTTTCAATCAAATTCGACTTGCCATTAAAATACAATATATTATATATTTTATAATCTCTTTTTACTAAATTTATTGCTATAACAAAAATTTTTGGTCCCCCAATTTTGTCAAAATCAAACCGATATCTCCCTCCATTTGTCGTACGATCGATTCTCGCGTGACCGTTCAGGCTCGCCCTTTACACTCTCCCCAACGAACACCGAGTCATAGAGAAAGAGAAAGAGAGAGAGAGAAAGAGAGAGAGAGCATAATGTTTCTCGAGGCTGATCATTATTGGCCGGAAACGCGGCCACGCTGTCGAAGCGCTTCCTCGCCATCGGTCGGCAATATTTTCACCTCTCCCCCAACCGGATGAAGGCAACCGCCGCTTGCTACTAAATGAACCATTGCGCTAGTAACGTTTACTACGCGGTTCCGCGCGCTTCCTATCGAAGATCCGGACTTCCGTCGTTAAACGGTATTTAATTTGCTGATATACTGGGCCACGAGAAGGACATCTATGTTCGCTAGCTAGATCTCTAGCTTCCCTTTTAGACCGCTGGATGTCACTTTCTCCGCCTAAAGCAACTTTCTATCCCTAGACACTTTGATGAGTGTCTTACTAAAGACTGAAGAAGATGCGTTTGTAAATATATAGGTACGTGTTTCGTAACTGATCGATTTTAATTGAAACTTCTTTTTTGAGGTTTTGGAGATAAAAAAAGGAATTAGAAAATGAATCTTTGCTTTTTGACCAAAATTTCTTTTCGATGGATATAACGAAACGATAAATGAAATATTTGGAAGATTCGAGGTTAAAATTTTGACACGATTTATATCAATAATGGAACAAAGGAAACAAATGAAGAAGCATTCGTATCTGGGAAAAAGTGCTTGATTTCCAGCGACTAATAATCGGATTTTGATTAAAAAATTTCGTTAGAAAGAGAGGAGCAATAGCTTTTAATGAAATATTATGTTTAAAAAGAGGAATCTAGTGAATATATTTCACGGCGAATGGGGAAACGAAACGGAGTGGCACAGTTAGAAAAGCAGGAAGCATGGCGAAAAATTTCGATCCCCATGCGTGTTGGGTTAAACGGTACCCATACAAGTAATATGGGGGGAGCAGGTGAAATGCTAGATGAATTTTAATTTCAGCTCCATTACCGCTCGTTCATAAAACGCCATTGATGTCGTTGTTCAACAGTGCGTGCAAATTCGAGGAGGGAACATTTGCATCCTGATTGATCTTCATTGGAATAATAAACCATGAAATTTACCAATTCGAAACCAGGCATATCGAATTTTTTTTTTTATACGAAACGATGAATTCCACGATATATTCAGAGAAATAAACAAGATGAGATATCGAATTTTTTCCTTTATTCTTGATAATAAATAAAAATGCATAAAATATATTACACATAGATCGAATAGATCTATAATAAAAAAGAATACAATTTTGACAAAAAAAAAGAAAAAATCTCTCTTAATCAGCATTAGAAATAGCAAGTCCAAAAACAATTTTCGTCGTATCGAGATCAAATCGAAATCGAAGCGTTTCCGTTTGTAGGCAGATTATATATTTCGAGTTTGGGGAAACTGAAGTTCAAGGAACCTGAATTTCAAGCGAGCATCTCGTCTCTTTAACCGGATCTGCAACTCGATAATGAGTTATTGTAGCATAAACTGTGGATTAACGGGCAGAACTGTGGATTTTCCTGTGGGAGGGGAGGGAGGAGGTGCGGCGATAAATTTACGGAGACCGGCATAAATAAGAGCCACCTAGTGGCTGATCGACGAACCTATTCGTACATAATGGATGAATTAACTGTATTTTGATTCCCGCGCACGGGCGGCCTTTTCAATCGCGGCTGTTTCCGCGTCACCGCGAACCGCATCAGCGAATTTCTGAACGTAGCCGCGTGCATACACGATTCGCCACAAACCAAATTCGAGTCCACTAAATTTCTAAAAATCTATGATACGGTTATTGATGGAATGACGAATGCCTGTACTGCAATTTTAGTATATTTTTTTTTTTTTTTTTTTTTTTTT
>NW_006263481.1:176301-189956 GCF_000469605.1 Apis dorsata
ATGCGTGTCATTTTGGTTTACGTCACATTTAGTTTATTTGATTCTGCGTTACTAGTGAAAAAAAAGGAAGAAAAAATGAACGAAGTGTTCGATATATCGAAAAAATTTCATCTGCTTTGTGAATTACATTATGCACTTTTATCTATATTATACCGCGTACTAACTCTTATCCCTTCTTTCGAATATATAATATAAAATTAATTGCAATTTTCAAGGTAAACGGATAAGAAAGAAATAAGAGAGAAAGAGAGAGAGAGAGAGAGAGGAGGAATCAGAAACGCTTCTTAAAATTCACGAAGTTCCCATGTAAGCTTATTAGTCGATTGAATATTCTACCTAGTTATATTGCGTTTACTTACTGGCGAAGTAAGCCAGCATCGCTGTGAGCGCAACAGCGAGGAGGATCAGTGCAATCGAGAAACACTTCCAGGAGCATCTGTGCTGGCACCGTTTGTCGATGTGAAAACGTGACGGCGAATACGGTGAATAATGCGGCACCGCTGCAGCGCGAAGTGGAAATCCTGGCATTACCATGGCTTGACCTTGGGCGCCCACCGTCCCTGTACCACCATTTCCAGCGGCTGCCCCCAAACCACCACCCAGAGAGCCGACTGTCACCTGCTGCTGCGGCGGAGGAAGCCTGTAACGAAAACGGGCAACCGTTATTCATCACCGTTGCTGAATTATTAATTATTTATTTGTGTTGTTTGGTATCAATGGAGGATTTTTCTTTTTTTTTTCATTTCAACAAAAATGGACAAGAATAAGACGAAATTATTATCCATTCGCGTAGACACGATGATGAGCAAGTTTTTTCGACTACCTTTCATGGGAGAGAAAAAGCGTTAAAGCTCGGGGACGTCATACCTACGTCAAGGATTTTATTCTCATCACAGGCCGATATTTATCTTGATCGGTATCGAAAGGATCTCTTTGTGAAAGAGGCAAACAGGGATTCAATACAGGATATTATGAACAAAGTAACTTAACCAGGGTTTCATTCAACTATAACGTTTCGAAATGTCGTATGTTCTCAGAATTCAGGATGATGGATAAGATGGATATAAGAGAGATTTATAAAAGTAGTCATCGGTTGGACGATTTATTACGTTTGTTCGAAGATTATAAATCGACGGAAATTAATTTTCCGGTTAAATTTTCAACGGGTATGGGATCATACTAAGTAAGTATTTTTACAATTTCAATTTTTAATTGCAATTATTTTTTTACAAAAAATTTAATAAACATATATTTAAGAAGAGATTATCATTCGATTATCAACGCATTTGAAATTATCGAAATTTTCTTGTATCACACAAGAAGCATTGAAATATTCTGATATTCCGAGCGGAGAAAATTCGACGGAGGAATAATGCCAAGGCAATGGTCGGATGAAAATCGAGCTAAGCGGCTGCACGAACTTAACAATACCACCCCGAAGCGCCAATATTGAATTTTCCGCTTAAGATTCAACCGAGCTTCCAACGATGGGCAGGTGTTGTAACAACGGGACGGAATTACGCGGCCTGAAAACGACGCAAATTGGGCCACGGCCTGCCGCTGGTCGCCCCTTCGATCGAACAAAATGGCGAATGAATATTTAAACCTAGGACGAACAGATATAATTTTCGTAAAATGGGAGAAGCGGGGCGAAAATTTTAGATATTTGAATATATAATTTTAATTCTCTTCGTTTTCACGAATCGTAATGATTAATTTAGTTTCGATCCTCGAGACGCGAAAGAAAGATTTCAATAACACCCATCTGTCATAAGATAAGCTTAAACTTGTTACAAATATATTAAAGAAATAACGAGACGAATTTATGAAACGAAATTTCAAAGGAATTTTCAACCATAAAGTTCGGCTCTCTGCCGTTATATATCATATTCTTTTTTTTATCAATCTTGCCGAGACTCGAAAGGGAGGGATCATTAAGATGTTTCACGTAAGCTCGTGTAACGTATTAGTTATTTAACAACGCTCGATAAACGTCATAAATAATTGGAACTTCTTACCGAGCCTATAAACGTCCGCTCGTATTTCTTTTGGGGGAAATCGGAGCAAGGGATCGAAAGAAGGGAGAAAGAAAGGGTGCGAGCAACGCGAAGGTAAGAGAGCGAAACGAAGAGAGGGAGAAGAAAGGCGAAACATCACTGGCAGAGGGCCCGATGTCGGTGCTTTACCGACCGAGCCCGACGGAAGAAACAAGCGAAAGAATAGTAGCGAGCGATAAATATTGCTTTTTCTTTTGGAGATCATTAAGTTGAGAACAGACGGCGGTAGAAAATTAATTTACTAAAAGTATCGGCGGATTCGTCGCAAAAACGGGCCGGCGAAAGAACTTTAATGGCGAAATAATGGGGGTCTTAAAAGTTGGACGATAGCCAGTGACATCTTTATTCGATCTCTGAATCGTCGTCTCGCCCAAAGACTTCCCCCTCTTTGTTACGCTTCCCGAGTGTGTCGCCGTTGTTTGTCTCCGCGAGTCGCGTGCAATTCATCGTGAAAAAATGCGTGGCTTAATGAACTTGATCGTGGCGCTGCTATCGAGTTATATTTCGCTACGTATCCTTGGTCAACGAACTTTTTCTCGTTCGAAAATTATTATTATTAATTCACGAGAATACGTGCTGGATATCCATATTTTTTTGTACATTCGTATATGAATTGAAAGAGGAACGTATAATGAACATCCCATTTTTTGATAATGATATTTTTAACCGAGTATATTCGTTTCATGCGACAAAATATTTCTGGGTTTCGTTAACATCGTTACGAATGCTGATGGAAAATTCTTGTACACGTATATACGCTTACATTTGATACGATATAATAACAAAAGGGAACTTTGACGAAGCAAGTTGCACTTCATTGTTTCGTCGAAAGTTAACTGCATAACGTTTGTTATAGAACCAAGTTGAACGATTATATAATGAATAACGACAATGCCATTATTATCACACTACTCGATACTAGTACAACTATGGTCGTATTTCATTTATTATCTAATCAATAAACATAACCTCTTCTTTTAACTACCACAACAACAACGTGTAATATATTCATAAATGGTAGATTTAGATAATTACCGTAGATCCCAGATATCGAATAATTACTATAACGTTTACAATATCTAGAAAATGACACACAACTGTTTAACGCAATGTTTTAAACGGGTTAAATGAAAAGCGAGTTTGGCACTTCCTCTTTTCACCACGTTTCAGTTGTCGCCATGATTGAATAAAGCAAAGGGCCATGTTTCCAGCTCGAACGTTTAATTGTGATCGGAAACGCAATTCCGTAACGCGCAGCACTAATCAACACCCGCGGCGCGAATAAAGCTTTAATGAGATTGCGAGTGTAGTGATGGGAGGGAGAGCGGAGGCGGAGACAGACAAGGGCGGCGAATTTTCTTCCGACGGTGACAAATAAATACAGCTTAAGGTTAAGAACCTTCAGACAGCTGTACACCCGTTTCACTACGGACAACCAGATTCCTGATTGCACGTAACGGACAAATGAAGCGAGGAGGGGGGGAGAGGAGAGGAGAGTAGCTGAAAACAAGATGAACGACTGCAGGAGAAGGAATGGAGTGGAAACGAAGAGAACGAGAGGGGAAAAACATGGCGGAAGAACGAAGTAAGCAGCAATTCGGCGCGTTAACATCGTGGCCCCTCTTCAACCCGAGTTAATCCATTTGCGAGAGTAAATCAGTTAAACTGAAATTGGGTTATATTTCCTAATCGATACGATGGATTAGGTTATACCATGGTTCGCAACATTCTTTGTCACGTGATTCGCTCATCTTGTTTTGGCATAATTTTACGTTTCATAATGTATAATAATTTCAAGAGAGATATAATATTATTGTAATTATTATTGTATTATTATTGTAATTATTATATTACAATAATTGTAAGAATGAGAGATTTCTGGAACAGTTATTAAGAATTCCAAATTTTTGAAAGAAAGGTTGAGGATGATTAAGAAAGATAAAAAAAAAAAAAATATGTTTCGAAGAAAAGTAAATGTAGTTGACCTCTTAAAAATAAAATAATTTGTATATTGAACGAGAGAAAATTCTTAGATGGAAAAAAAATTTTTGTACGAATATAATTTTATACAACTTGTGATGAAAATTATTAAAAAAAAAAAAAGGCAGGAAATTATTTAAAATTCAGGGAATAAAAGTGGCAAGCGTCGCATAGGGGAAATTTCTACGGTTCGCTCGAACAAAATTCCCTAGCCATTACAATCCCTCGTGATGGTGATAAAATTTCTGCTATTGCCACAATGTTTCCCGTCCCACTATTTCTCCCAATATTCTAATTCGAGACACGTTCAACGTTTTAGGGTACAACGTTCCAAAGCTTGCACATCCGCATTTCATCTACCTTCGAGTCTCCTATACGTGTTGCCAATCGTTCAATGTTCACGTTGGCACACTCGCGCGCGCGTCTACGACACCTACACCGATTAAGGGAATTGACCAGCTATCTGATATATTGGAAGTTAAAAGGGTAATTGCGCGTGGCGTTACTGTCACATATTGAGTCGAGTGTTGTCTGAGTGGAAGATTGGAGCGGGCCCGAGGATAGGGACGAGCGTGTGATCCAATTATGATGTAACGAACGCGTCATTACTCGGAACACGCTCGACAACGAGGCGCATAAGCTCCGAATTGTGGTCACCCATCAAACGTTCTTTTCAGTCGAGACCCGATCACTTCGTTATGACTCGTCCCTCTCCGTTGCCTCGACGATTAAGAGCGAGAAAGGAAGGGTGAGGATGATTAAGAAAGATAAAAAAAAAAAATATGTTTCGAAGAAAAGTAGCTGTAGTTGACCTCTTAAAAATAAAGTCAAAATAATTCGTATATTGAACGAGATTATTTTTTTTTTCTCTCATACACTCAATTTTAAATTGTTCCATTATTGTTTACAGAGATTTGTTATTTATTTAAAAAAAAAAATATTAAACTATTTTAATGAAATTGAAATGATATTGATCATAAAATTATAATTATGGAATTCGACAAGTTAAATGGATGTATAATATATAATTGTCTTAACAATATATTGTTTCAAATATTTGTTATGCCGAGTTAATGAGGACAAAGTGAGAAGAAGAGATACGCTGGTTTATTCATTGCGAATACAATCCGTGGAAACGTTGATTGTAGGTGCGCGCACATGTCAGAAAGGAAAGACAGGTCCAAAGAATTCTAATAAAAATCTGACCCCTTGGCGCGTTCTCGAAAGACAGGTAAAGCGACGCGAGAATCCGTAACTCGACGCCAGGGGTCGTCGTCGCTTGAAATTGAATCGTACTTTCAGAAGACAAAAAATAAAAAATAAAAAAGAGAAGAATCGTGACTCTTGGTGCAACAGGAATAACGTTCGACAAAAAAAAAGAGCTGAAATATTGTCCAGCTTCGATAATTTTTATTTTATTATAATTTATTACTAAACTTATACTGCTTCATTTTATAAATTACACGAACCTTTTAAAAAGAAAAACGTCCATTTTAAAAATATCATGATTCGACGAGTTGGAGCAAAATTTTATTCGTAGGGGACCGGGTCAATGGTTGTTATTAAGTAAGAGACCGACAGATGAATTCTCAAATAAGTCCCATAGTTTCGTATCTCTCCAACAGTTGAACTCGAGAACAGTGGCTAATGTCAGCGATGTTATAAAATGTGACACCAGGCAGCTGCCGCGTGCTACGTAATACAATCTCGTGTAAATCCTGTCTTCTCTTCTTCCATGCCCAGTACCAGTTTCCGTGGTTTATTGCTATCCGGCATCGCATTAAAAGCGACTACAAGGGACAGTTTCACTGGAATCGAACCTTTAACGTTTGCACGCATACTCATTAAATCGTTTCTAACCTCAATACATGAGCAAAATTTATAATAATCAATTATATAATAAATCAATAAAATTTGATATAAATATAAATAATTATATAAATTTGTAATAATTGCTTTCTTTTTTAAATATAAGTTTCGTCTCGAGAAAATAAGAAAAAAGTTTAACAAAGAAATATTCACACATTGTGAATATCACGAAATTAGTTCGGAAATTTCCCGATCCTAGCGCTACGGTCGAAAGATAAAATCACGTGACACGTGAGAGGAATCACTTCTCCTTTCAAACAAAAATTTAATTTATTTATCAAGTTGGATTTAATGTGGCTTCGTTATCTATTGATATTTCATGTTATATCTTTTTGTCCCTAGAATGTAGTACTATTTTTTTTTAACTACATGAACAAACAAATGTGAAGGAAACGAAAAATAAAGAAATATTTTGATCTAGTGTCTTCCTTCTTCGAAATAAATATGAGGAAAAGCGATGAAATTGTTTTTATTATCTCTGAAAGATATTCTCTAATGTTTATCGAAGATATAATAATAATAATAATAATTGAATATTTTTATTACATATAAGATTTTATTTGCAAAACCGGATTGAAAGAAGCGTAAATTTTTTTTCATTATTTTCTCTTCTAGATCATGATTGAACATTATAGACACTAGAAATATTTTGATCTAGTGTCTTCCTTCTTCGAAATAAATATGAGGAAAAGCGATGAAATTGTTTTTATTATCTCTGAAAGATATTCTCTAATGTTTATCGAAGATATAATAATAATAATAATTGAATATTTTTATTACATATAAGATTTTATTTGCAAAACTGGATTGAAAGAAGCGTAAATTTTTTTTTATTATTTTCTCTTCCAGATCATGATTGAACACCATTTATAATGCGCGATAAGATATGTGGTGTATGCGCGCCCAATACTCAAATCACGCGAAAACTTTCATCTCACGGAGAAAAATACTGCAGCGCCTTCGTCTCTTATTCTGTTTCTTTATTGCGGTCGATCAGAATTGAATAATGCAGAGGATGTTCTGCATTCAAAGGCGAATTCACCAAGAAACGATACTATCGTGGAGACGTGTGAGGATACGTTTGTGTCAGGCTGTCACTATTCTTGCGTATAAACAGTGTAGCGTGTGCTGCACAAAAATTTATGCACGAAAGACTTTGAATTCGTTTCGCCGGTTTAGTATTAACGCAGATTTATGCCGTTACGCGGCGCTCGAAATAGTCAGATATGAAATAATCAGATACAAAATAAAGAAGCAAAGATCGTGATCTACGTATTTATAAGATCGCGTGTTAATATTGGTAACAAAAGTTTTTGCTTTGAACGGAATAATTTTTAATGTAAAAATTCACATTATTTAACGCTATATATAAATATACAACATTTGAAAATCGTTTTGAATCGTTTTTCGATTCGTCTTGAACAACGAAAATCGCTTATCTTTCTCTTTTTTCCTCTCTCTTTTTTTTTTGCACTGTCGAATAAAATTGGCATTTCAGGTACGGAACAAGCATGCTGACAATCACGATTTCCCGTTTCGAGGCGACGAAACGAGCGAGCCAGCGCCGTGCTCTTTCTTTTGTCGTCACGGCGCAATCTACCGACAAGCCTGCCAAATCGACTCGTCGATTCGTCCGCGAAATCTCATTCCTTCTGCTAGTTGCATCGTGCGATCAAGTAATAGTTTATTTATATTTATATTGGGAAAGAAATTAATATAAAGAAATTGTATAATTTGTGATTCCCCTATGAAATTCTCATTTTTTATTTATCCTTTTGAATGTATTTCTGTTAAAACAAGTTTCATATATTTATTGCTGTTTACAACGTTTCATATTTTTTTATCATGTTACATTAAACGTGAAAGAAAGTTGTTGAAATCCAGCTCGACGCAGAATTGTGAAAGATTAACGAAATTAAATTATTTGTTTGAAATCATATAAATATAAAATTACATTTGCATATAAATTCAATGCTTCAAAAGAGACATCAGTTTGCGAGTTTTTACCATTCGTTGAAGAAAATATCCATATCACTGCGTCGTTGACGTTGCAAATCAAAAGCAGACCACTTAACATGATATTACGTCAAAAGACTCCAAGCTTAATTTATAAATAATGAATAATCCCCATTTTTTGTGCTTCGTTTTAGGTTAGGTTAAGGCGATTGAATTTGATGGGTATTGTTACATGCGAAGCACACGTGACAAAGCTCTTGGTTTTTTTTTCATTTTTTAATTTGATACTCAACCGTTGCGGTAGATGGCACCTCTGTGTTCATCTCTTACGTTCTTTGCTCCGTGTTTAGTCAAACGTAATATTCGTTTCGATTCGTTACAGGACCATTGTCGGTTCGAAAATCGTCAGCGTTTCAAAGTCATCGATAGAGGGACGAGTAATGCGAGGAAAACGTTTCGAACGAACTTTGGAGGACGCACTAACGAGAGGATTTAGTGGACCGTTTTTACTCGAGACATCCCTGCGAACGATTTTCTTTAAGCGTTCGTTAGAATCGACTGCAGGTTAGACGACCTAGAGTACGCGTGTGTACGTGTGTATACGTGTATACGTGTTCACGTAAATATTATAAGTGTATAGATAGACTTATTTTTAAAATGTTTACGAATGTTTCATCGGCGAAGAATTTTATCGATTTTTCAGTGGTATGATTTGTGTGAAAGGATTTCCGATTTATCATTCCGGTTTTTCTAAACGTTGATCGTTAACTGTGAACAGATGTTTGAAAGAATTGGATGAATATAGACCATGAAATAGGAAGCGTGGATCCCCGAAGATCTATTTCCAGAATCTTAATGAATCAAGAAAAATGACTCACGTTTCTTCTGTTACTTTATAATTTGTCACTGTTGTTACTTTTATTATAATGCTACGTCTACTTTGTTTAAAATTTTTCTTTTTATAATCTTTTTAACAATACGTATTAAGCGATACACTTTGCACAGAGATTGCATTTCCAAAAATAAAATTCATGTGATGGATTACACGTTTGTTGTGCAACATTCTCGTTCGTAGGAAATATCAAGCGCAGAATATAGAAAATTACTCAGGCATGTCGGGGATTCGCGTACCGCAACGACGAGGAGGAGGCTCTCTTTCTTAGATACGCCATATCCTTTAAAAAGGTACGTCGCCATTGTCAGACCGCATATGCGCGCCCTTCCGTGGCGAAAGGGTTGCTCTTTCGCGGAGACTGACTTGAAAGCGCCTTCGCTTTGCGTTCCCGTCGAGATTGAGACGTGAAACCATTTGAATTACCACGAATGCGCGATGGAAGTCACGGATCATTTCGAATGTTATTTCTTCGATATAGTGACGTGAACTCGATACTCGTGTATAATATACGGATATTTTGATTCGATACAAAATATCGTTGCTTTGTGATATCGAAAGATTTTTACGAATTTTAAGAATTCGTTTCGAGATTCCTCGATATAAAACAGAAGGTTACGTAATGTAATCTATATCGATGCAATATTGTGCAATAATGTAAACCGACAAAATAATAATTCCATTTTAAAGAAGTATATATTTTGGACAAATAAATACAATTAAAAAATATCTTTAATATACTTCATACTTTTAAATTCGATCCTTCGAATTCCTCGCCATTGATACACCAATCTGTTATCTTCGTTGCTAACAAGCCCTAAAATTATGCACATCAGCACCCGAAACTTCGAAACATCGTTCCGCAGCATCGGATCACGGGAACCGATACACGATGGCAGCACGATATTGGCGAAGCCGGTCACGTTCGTGGCTGCTGTTCGCGACACGCGCGCCCCACCGACAAACGAGCGCGTCCAGAGAGAGAGAGAGAGATAGACAGAGCAGCCGAAAAAAAGGACGAAGAAGCGTCATTCGATGGGAGAAGAGACGTTATTACGAGACACGGACGAACGGAGCAGGTTGAACCGGGGAAAGGTCGGTCGCCTACGTGTCGAGATGAGAGGCAATGAGTTAAGAAAAAGATGGCGAAGAACAAAGACGCTTGGGTTAGGGTTTCCGCGACAGCTATCTCTCTCTCTCTCTCTCTTTTATTTCGTGCTACACACACATACACTTTTTCTTTTTTCACTCCCTATCTCTGTCCTTCCACGACACGACGTAAAGCTTCGAAGGATCGATGCCAAAGTATATGTATCATCACCCGTAGTGGTAGGTTGCAAACTTTGCCACTATTCGATCATCCATCCTTCTCCTGGTTCCATGGTGGATGAGCGCCGCCTGTCGCATTCTAACAATGCGACAGCGTGGCGAAAAAGAAAGAGGGGGGAAAAGCCGCGAGAACGAGTCCAGAGAAAGAAAGTGGTAGGGGGGATGCCAAAATGGGAGAAGGGGAGAATATTACGCCACGTGTGCCGGTAATAAGAACGCGCGCGCGTGACGATAATGCAAAAATACCTGGCCTGGCCGACGACGTTTTTGTCCTCCTGTCTTCCCATGACTCGCGTTCCTTCGTTTTCTCGTTATCTTCACGCCTCCCACGACCACTCTTTCTTCCCTTCCCACTTGATATTGCGTTGTTCTTTTCTTCGACCGATGATGCTGGAGCGTGTCTCATTTTTGCACGGTCGCGACGATCACAGCTTTGATATAACTTACCGACAGCAGGTATGGTAGAAGAGAGAAAGAAAAAGAAGAAGGAAATTGAATTTAATTCTAATTTAGATAATTGGTGGACATCGAAATGCATTTGAAGATGCATATGATTTGGAAAAATTTTAAAAAACGAATTTCAAGTTAGAATGGATTGAAATGAAAGGATTAAGAATAATTTGATAGAAATGTTGTCACTAATTTTGTCTTTTGAAATATTTTTTGTTTTATGAAAAGAATGAAAAGAAAAAAAAAGAAAAAGTATATCGAAATTTATAATTTCATTCTATTCCGAAAAATATCGTTCTAAATCCTACTATTAAATTTTTTTCAAAAATATTCTGCTCGTATTTCATCGTTAATCACATTTACGTTGGAAAGCAGCTTCGAGGGGATGGCCGTGCCATTATTCACGGTTTCCTCGAACACGAATCGTTGCTCGTGCTCCTTTTCCAAAACCTCCAAGTGTCCCATTAGCCTGGAAATCCGGGAAGTCTCCGGTCAAGTACGGTTCACCGGAAACGGGGAAACAAAACGAGTTGAGCTTTGACGTTTCTGTTCAACCCTCTTTTCACCGTTCGTCGTCGGTGAAAAACGATGAACCAGAAATGTTTTGAAGTTTGAAAACACGAAAGGCGAATTCAAACACGAATAAATCCCGAATAAGAGATGCTTCGAAAGATGCTAATTTTAAACTTATTAATCAAAATAAATAAAAAATTTCCAATTATCCACCATTTAAAACAAAAATTAACTTGTTCTAAATCGTGTAAATATTATTTTTATCGATATCGAGCAAACCAAAAACCCAAAAATAAATTTAATAATTAAATTAAACTACAATATAATACTTCACTACAATAAAATACAATAACTTTCTACAACAAATTCTTTTTCCATTCGGCGTGCACCATTGCTACCATTGCTGCAAAGTACCCGGAGCTCACTGAACTCTCGGCTTCGCCCTTCAAAAGAATTCTTCGCGAGCAAATCGCTTGAAAACTCGTCGCGTAAAGACAATTGAGAAGAAGTAACGTCCCCTTCCATTCCCCCGCTCCTTTGTCTCAGGAAACTCGGCTCACCACGGACGGTCGGTCAGTGACGTAACGAAGAAAAATCTTACAAGCGTGGTGGGAGAGAACGGCTAAAGAGAAGCAGGAGGAGGGAGAAAGAGGAGGAGAGGGGGAAGAGGAGGCAGTAGCCGCAGCATCGAAGCGCCGAGCCGTCATTATTTTGAGTGCGACACGGAGGACGAGCGGCGCCGAGCCGACGAGCCGAGAAATGCTCGAAAGGTCGGTGTTTTCTCTAACGACGATGATAATGCTGTGTTTGCAAGGCTCGCTCGTCCGCCCGGCTCGTCCCATTTCCGAGGAATAACAAATGCGGCCAGATCGTTACGCGGCACGCGACATTAACGCGCGCGATCCGTCCACAGCTGTCTTCAATGACCCGAAAACTTGTGAAGGAACTGGAGGGGGGGAACATGGCCAACGTGACGAGTAATTGTTCAGTCATCCATTTCGTCTCCTGTTTCATCGCCTCTCCCTTTGAATTAGTTTTCTTCTTTTATCTTTCGTTTTATTTTCGTCTCTCTCTTTTTATTTCCTTCTTGCATACATCTTATATATATATGTATATATTGATGCGTATTTGTATCTCTTGCTTGGAAGATATGAATCTTTTGCTTGTTGTTTTTTCATGTTGACAGATTATATATATTGAAACAAATCGAAAGGAAGAAAGACAAAATTTTGTTTGAATTTTTCGATTGGCGGATAAAAGCGAAATGTGTATGATATATTGTGTAATCTTTTATGCAGGGATGTAAGATAAAAAAAATCCGTGAATTAAGTTTGTCCAGTTAACGTGGAAACATTCGTATCGACGCAATTACGGCGGACTAGTTGTTACGAGATAAATAATATTTGCTCTTCATACGAGTGGGTTCCAAGTACGGTGCACTTCAAGTAGCCACTTAGTCATGCTGCCAGTCCATTGTCTGACACGAAGTATCTCTTGTCGATCAGCCGCCTACTCGCCGTATAATAACGTTAATTTATCTTTTATCAACTTTCACGAACGGTTAAGAACTTCTTACCGTATCCTATTCCGACATTATCGCCTTGCATCTTCGGCACAACAATGGTTATTCCATCACCAAAGGGGGCCATTTGGAACCATATTTTCCCTTCACTTTTTCCCTTCTACTTTCTTCTTTTTAATCTTGCCACATTGTTATTTTCTATCTCGTTTTTCCAACTATTCTTCTTGAAATTCCTCATTTCTTTCTTCTTTCCCTCTTTTCACACTTCATATCCACACTTCTCTACTATATTCGTTTTCTTTTCACTTCTCGTTTCTTCCTTTTCACGCTTCATTTCTCACTAATTCTACAATTCCTCTCCTCATCCTCTCTTTCATGTCATTTTACTAACACCTTTTTTTCTCTCTCTTTTACCATTTCCTTTTCACCAGACGTTCTAGTCAACGTACTAATAAATCTAATAAATCACGAGAAAGAGAAGAAAAGCAAAAATATCTTCGACAAGGTAAAGATAAACCTTTTCAATAATCGAATTCATAATTCATTAACAGACAACGTCAAAAGTTTAAACTGAAAATCGCGTATAATTAGCATATGATTTTAAAAGCACGCGTCACTTGTCACGCGTAATATATATCACTCACATCGCGAAAATCACATCGATTTCGACAAAATGCATCGCATCCTGCGAGTGATCTTTAGTACGAGTAATCACCGCAACGTTAATGATTAACGTCGCCCCGTGTCACGCGCTCTCAAAACGAGTTCGAATTTATTAGGCTCGCGAGAAATCGTTGTGAACAACGTAATTAATGAACGTCACGTAGCCGGCCGACCAGTGAAATTAATTGATTCGATGCGACGCCCGTGTTTCTCGCTTTTTATCTCGGCTGGTGGCTATCATTAGCTTCTTGCCGACTAATTATTCAACAGGGGCCCCCCTCTTAATAATTGTTCTGTAAACCGTGCGAAACGAGCGTTAACGATGCTTTTAACGATTTCGCTCGATTCGATTATACTCGAACGAGTGTTCGAGAGAGAGAGAGAGAGAGAGAGAGAGAGAGAGAGAGAGAGAGAGAGAGAGAGA
>NW_006263481.1:190180-196137 GCF_000469605.1 Apis dorsata
TCTGTAGAATCAATTTCTTGAAACAATTTGATATGGAAATGTCATCAATATTTTAATGATATTACGCTCGAAACGAGAGAGAATAATTATTGAAAGATAGGTTGATTTATGCTCTCATTGTTTGAAGAATCTATAGTCGAACGAACGATATCGGAGAAAATATTCAAAGAATTAATTTGCATAAGAGATTCTTGTATAAGAAAATAAATGGACGATCTTCTTGAATTTTCGACCACCTTCCACTTCGATCCGTTTCCGGAAAAGCTGACCCGCGTTGTCCTGAGTCAACTGTGTGGGTCAGATAAATCTAATTTCAAGGGTCACGATTGTACCCTGCATTATATATGCTCTGTCTACAGACCGAGCGCTCAAGTTGGCCGATATTTGGACGCGGTTCTATACGAGGAACGAGTGGCACGTCTTTCTTCCGTCCAATTTTCTTAGCGTCTCCTGGAACTCGTGGAAAAATTAGTGGCGACTCTTGTTGGATCCTCAAAGAACCAATTTACCGCAATTTGCGCTGCCTTCATTCGTAATTGGAACTTCCCCGATTGTGTTTTCACTTGCAAAATTTGTTTCTTAATTTAATTGATCGGAGTAGAAAAATATACAAGAATCACGAGGAAGAACATGTATAACATTAATAATTAATACGAATCTAATAATAATTTCATTTATAAAATTATTAATTTAAATCTTCTAATGTTTTACTTTGAAGAGAGTTATAATTTAATTTAATTTTGCTAATCATAATTTATTTATTCTTTAATTATTCTTTAATTATATTAATATATATATTGATATATCTTATTCTTTAATTTTTATTTATTCTTCTGGTTCTCTCGTATCACGTATATATACGTCACATGCACAATGCGAAAATTTCGATGTATCATTTGATAATCGCAAAAATTCGAATCCAATAATTAGATCTGTGTATTGTTACTCGTTACTGCGCCTATAAGTGGTATAAACTAATTTTACCACGACCGATAAGTATCAGAGTGATCACAGCTCCCTCTCTCCACCGCTTAATGAACTCGAAAATCACTCGATCGCGCAAGCTTTCGCTCGCCGACTTCCGACCACAGGACATAACCCTTGTTCCTCATTTAACGTTCTATATACGTACACTAGTACTTATCTATTTATATATCGAGAGTGTCGTGCACCGTTCATTCAAGCCAAGTGAGCTTGTATGTGTATGCGCAATAAGAGAAAAGAGAAGAACTTGACAATTTAGAGGTTAAAATGCCGATCGTTATTCGTTTCGTTCACGGTATAACTGACCTTTTTCAATGCATCATAGAAACGAAGAAATCGAACGATAATCGTGCTTGTTGTTTTTGATACGTGAAAATTGTAAGGCATGCGTAGTTTTATTTATAAAATAAAATGGACATAACATTGGAAAGGGAGTTGAGAAGAGAGTGGAATTCAAGTTTTTTTAAATTCAAGTTTCTTTTTAAATTCTATAAAAATAAACTTATCATAAATGATTCGTATCGATAAAACGAATAAAAGAAATTCTGTGGGCTAAGCGTGCGCGCGAATCGTTTCTATTTATTGCTCTCAAACCGTGCAGGTGGACAAGATTTATGACAACAGGAAACCCGGGCTCGATCCGTTGCAAATCTATCCACCGGTAATATTTCATCCGAGCATGTACTTTACAGTTTTTTCCGGAACTTATCTCGGATATCGGAATAAGCTTTCTACCGATCGATGCCATTTCTTCCAGCCAGTGTGTTATCAAACGACAAATAAGCAAATAATAGGCAGTCATCTCGTACAATGGAATGAGAAAAAAATATTTACACGCTTATTCACAAGACAGTATCAAAGACAACAACTTATATTTCTCTGTTATATACTTCTCATACAAATCTGCAATCCCTTACACACAATAAAATTAATTTCAATCGAGTCGAAATTTTTGTTACAAAAAATTCTCCCCTCCCCTTTTAAAACGAAAATATTTAATTAAAATCAAACGATTTAATTAAATCAATTCGCCACGAAGCTCTTGAAATTCGAAGACGCGATTCTAAATTTATAAAGATCGACGACGCGTCACCCGTAAAGGGTCACATACCGTAGGAATGGAGGCTATAGTGGACGGGAATGGACGTTGGAAAGCGGAGGACACTGGCGCGCCTCCTGGCGGAAGCACTATTTCAACGTAATTGTCGTCTCATCGTTCCCTTTCGTCCGTGCCATCTCCGTGTACATACCGATTGCCATTCGAGATCTCCGTTTCGGTGTGGGCCACGCACACCATATTACTGCATAGTTACGTCCTCGACTGGTAGGACACCTAGCTAGCCAGACGAAATTAACCGTGGCCGCGCGAAGGAAAATGCCGAGGCAGGAAATGACGAAGTACGGAGTCTCGGGTATTTATCGACTTCCGGTGGCTAGCGCTCGCGTCGTTCATTTTCGTTTCAGTAATCGGTAAGCGGAGGAGGCAAATGGAATGGATTCGAGATTATGTCGAAGAGGGAGGGGGGAGCTCGGTTCTTAGAGCGCGTATGTATTTTGGGACACGTTCGTTTTGCGAGCATATGAATCTGGTAAGTCAGGTGTGCCGGCTAACAGGAAACAGGGAGTTGGTGTTTCTTTTTTGGTTATATATTGGGAATGAAGGAATGTTATATGGATACGTGTAGTATGGAAATGTTCCCTTTTAGAAGCGCAGGGAGGAAAGTATGCGAGACCCGTCGGTTCAAAAGTCGGGTATCGTTATGGTTATAGCGGTATACGTTGCGTATATTGCGGGATAAAAACTGGAATCGAAAATGAGAAATAAGAACACTTCGTAGCGATATATTTATAAGAGAATGTGAACTACTGGTAATTCCCACCGTGCAGCCTCGCAAAATTATTATTAAATCTATTATTTTCTCGAAACACGAGCACACGATAATGTTGATCATACCAATTCCACTTCTCCAATAAACCGTACCGGTCGATAAAACGATCACACTCGTATCGAGTGAGGAGTGTGTGCGGAATACAGTTTCGAAAGGCATCGCGTGAGTCGCGGGTAACAATACAAATCGATCGGTAGGCGCAAACGATACAAGGACGATATCGGCAAATTGGTCGGCCGCCCGTGGACGGATATATCCGACAGAGTTTGTTAGTCTCTCGCGCCCAATTTGTCACGCATCGCCACGACGTTTCCATGTGTACGCCATAACTCTTCGCCCTTATGTGCATCCATGTACACCTTTCGTCTCTCTCCAACTCTCTTCACTCCGTTTCCTTCCCTCTTTTTCTACCTCCCTGATCAATGCTATTTCCTATCATCCACTGTATCACCCTTCGACTTGGAAAGTCGAGTAGTATTTATTTCAAGTCGAGTTCCAGGGGGTAAGAAGCGGCAAGGAGAAAAATATTAGAAAGAGTGAGTGAAAAGGTTGGAAGGAAGCAAGGAAGGAAGGAAGCAAGGAAGGAAGGAAGGAAGGAACGATCCTTCCTTCCTTTCTCGATGAATAAAGGAGTTTCGGTCGAGGAGTGGGTCGTCGTAGGTGTTTAATCGAAGGGTGAGAGTCGAGATAGAGAAACAGAGAGGGTGAAAATCGTGAAAATGGACGTGGTTTATCTCGCACCTGGGCCTCCTCTAATTAAGAGGAAGTTATATATTCGCGAGGCTCTTCACGTTGGAAATGGACGACCAGGTTCGTTTCTTCAGTCCTTGATCGAACGATTGGGAACGATTTCAAGCGTGAAGGAATTCCCTTTAAGGAAAATCGTGTAACGAATCATGTTACTGTTCATCGAAAGTAGGAAAGACACATCTTCTGTTTCGTTTTTCGATATGAAAAATGTTTAATAAAAAAAAACAAATACCAAATGATATAAACAAACGTTTCAAAATTTACAATTAACAATCATTTAAATGCTATATAAATGATTTTTCAACCCTTTGATACTCGGCAAAATTTTATCTATTATTTGAAAGTACGATAAATCACGGAATTGAATTTTTAAAAAAATAAAAAGTTTCGTCGCTGTTTCCTTTTGTTGATTTTTTTTTTCTTCTTCTTTTCGTCGGGAAAGTGGCGCGAAATTCCATCCATCGCGATATTAATTATGAAGAACCGCGACACAGATTACAGGGAGGCTTAGCAAATTGCCGGCCGTTCAAAAGGAGAGGGGCGCGCACTATTCGGCGTACACACTTTTAGATTTTTTTACGTGGCAGAAATTACAATGTTGCGTAACAGCAGTCCGGCACGCCAAAAAACTTGTCGTTTCGCTTCAACATAGATTTTAAGAGCCGCGCCAGGTGCGATGAAAAGCTTTATAACTGCGAGTCACGCTAATTTTCCCCACTACCGCGATCGTTGCTCTGTCCTTCTCCCTCCAACAAGCGAAGATCACCATCTACTCGCATGGTAAACAATAACGCGTATTCCCTATTTTTTGGGGGGAGCGCAAATAGAATACAGAATGGCGTGCTATAGTTTGTTTAATCAATCACCATTAGAGAGAATATTACATGGGGCAGCGAAGCGTGTAACGTAGTCATGGTCCTCTGTTTGTAAACACAAAATGCAAATACAATAGCATAACAATCGAGGAACGCATTATCGCTCGGTCAATCCACTTGTCCCCCGTGCTGCCTTATCGACAATGCTAGAATATAAACACAATTAACGACCAATGTAATCGAGTTAAGTGTTTTGTAAAAATGAAGTTCTGTCATTTTGGGGAGGGAGAAATATGGAACGAGTTTTCACTGTATTTTTTAAGAATGAAGGATATTGTCATTGAACGTTATAAATGTGCATATAATGTGTACTTTTGTTTTTTCTTCCTTAAATATGCTTCCGGCGCTTTTTTAGCTTTATCGAACATTTGTATTTTTCAACCACGATTATGCACATTTTTTTTTTATCCTTTTCACATTTGATAATAAGTTTATTGTCTTTTTTTATCTCATTTCACATCTGTTTCATAACTTAAAGATAATGTTTATACATTTTTTTCCTTTAGAGACTAATTTACATTTACGACGAAGTAATAGAATAATGTACAAAAAGTATAAATCCTATTTTATCCCAAAGAAACAAAGAAGTTATTTTTACCTTTTTATATCGTATTACTTTTATTGCTAATTCAAAAACCTATATAAAATCCCGGTTACTATTCAAATATAATTCGTCATACTAAAATCTTTTCATTTCAACCCGTGATCCTCACGAAATTAAAAAAAACTTTATCCTCTTATCGTCTATCCATTGTTATCAAACTTCTACACAATCCTTCGTTATTACAATTTTTTTCAATTTACTGAATATAAATAAATAAAAGTAAATACAAAAATAAAATTATACTCGATAATTACACAATCGAAAGGATCACATTTCGCCATCTTATTTTCTTTTAATTCCACATCTAACGGATTAAATATCATCTAACGTATTAAAAAAATAAAATAAGATACGATTATTGAAATACTAAGGCAATTAATCCGTTTTTACAAAATTTTTACCAAAAATTTTGACACATTTATTACACACTCTTTTAGTCTCTTTGAATAATCGTCTCATGTTGAATAATCATTCTCGATCGCAGCAAACGCGATAACCCAGTAAAGGGTAACGTTGCACATCGAAAGCAACGACAAAAGCGCGCTCTCGTGCGAACGGTATTAGTCGTATTGTGCGAATCGGCGAGGCAACATCCATTCCTCTATACGTCAATCCCTCGAGAGAATATTAGACGCGGGGAGCCTCTGGTTAAAGCTTGTCGCACAAAGACCCGTTGGATCCGTCATGAATGCCAATAGACATTTAGATAACGGTCTCAATAGGAATTCGAGTAAATCCGAGGATGAGGGGAGAGGGGAGGGGAGCAGATTAGTCCAGGCTCGTGTCATCGTTTCCACGAAGATTAGTCGCCGCGATAAGATGTCGCTGCTGTTCATCATACATATATATATATAT
>NW_006263481.1:196638-226271 GCF_000469605.1 Apis dorsata
TGGTTCTTTCTTACAGACCCAATATATGATTCTACGCATATAAAACAACAAATGTATATGATTACAAAAAATCTCTTATGTGTATATTTTCTATGTATAATCATTTATATGTAACAATTTTGTACACGAGTTCGATAAAAATGTATTTTTAAAAATATTTTGTTAAAAAGAAGAGAGAATGAAATTGAAACGTGACACGTGAAAGGGGAAGATACGTCTCTGTGCAAGAAGTTCGAAAAAAACGTTTCAGAAACCAGTGAGAGGAAGCTAATTAAGTCCGCGAGATGTCTCGTTAGGATCGTTGATGAAGACGTTTGTCCGTGTTGCTCTGGCGGAGAACTTTGAACTTTGGTGGAAAAGGCGACGATGTTTTTATGTTTCCGTCTCCCATTCTCCCATCTAATTTGAACTCTCTATGCTCCGCGTCGACGACGATAATTTAAACCAACGGCCTCGCGCTTGTGAGTACTGCCGATAAAGAAGAATTCGGCAAGTTCGAGCGGAAATATTTCGAGCGTCCCGCGAGTCAGCAGGCTGAACGAAATAATTCTGCGAGAATTACGCGATCGTTCTGCATCGTCGAACAATTCTCTGCTCTCCGAGGATTTGCTTTCAGAAAATAAGGAGGTTTACGAGCGAAGAAAACATGTTGCTTTGAAAAGGAGATAACTTTGGATTTTTTATTTTGAGATTATTTTATTTTACACAAACTAAAATAATCGAAGGAAAAGTGAGGTTAAAGAGATGAGGATACGTATCTTTTCGTCAAAATCGATCTTATCATTTCATTCTATATACAGGATGGTTCAAAATTCACGGTACAGATGGAATCAGAGAGATCTTATGAAATTCATCTTTCTAGGGAATCCATGAATCCTTTTTATTCGAAATTCTGTTGCTCATCAAAAGAGATGTATTTATTTTCACTCGAGTCGAACACGAGGGAGGAAGGAAGTCTATCTAGGTGGCGCGACTGTATCCCGGGAAGATAACAAGGCGACGTATCGGGATCATTCGTAAAGCTGTCGCTCGGGCGATATATCAGTATCCTTTTTGGTCGTTACGGTGACACACCCCTTCGCGTGGAGAGACCCTCGAATGGAACAAGTGTCGACGCGTTAAACGACGACGCGTGCAGAACGGCAATACGAATAGAATATTTTTCGGCGCGACTGTACCCTCGTTAGTTAACGAGCATTCATCATCGTATTGTTGTCGATTGTTAGCCGCGGTCTTCACGGTTATTCGAGCCGCCCCATCGAAATCACAATGTGACCAGATGCAGACACCGGGTATAGATAAATTTTCCTCATTGAATGCATATTCTTGACGATTCGCTCGTTTTCCGACAAATTTAAATTTTTCATTCAATATTGAACGTGAATTGAATTTTACATCGGAATGGAGGTTAGGTTAGGTTACAATTTGTGACACGTTGAAAGAAAGTATTATTATGGAGAGAAAATTTAATTCTTGGTAATAGAATGTATAATTTAAAATGTTTAATTTCTCTTCTTTAAAACATTTAATTTAAATTTATATTTACACTCTTCCATTGATCCATTCATTTATTAATCTACAAGAGAGTTGTAGAGATACAATTCTTTTTTATTTAATTTAAATTTAATCGAATAAAGTAACCTAGTATCTTAGATTACTAGAAGCTTGAATTACGGCATCACAACGGGTCAACAATTCCCTCGACGAAAAAAACCTATTTTCTCAACTCGACACCCAACGGACGAGAATTTGAAACGAGGCTCGAGACAATGTCGAGTTACGTTTGCAACCTGTTCTTGGACTGATTCAACTTAGAAAGTTAGCTTGCTTTCCCGTGGCAACAGAGTAAGTTACGAAGGGATGAGGGAGGGAAGCTCGTGAAAAGGAAGGTGAGACTTTCGTGGGGCTGTTGGCTCGCGATGAGATATATATTTGCAGTTTTCGAAAGAAACTTTTTTATTTGCTGACACAATAAATATTTGACTTAAGCCAGGCACCAGCCTGAATGGATTCTTTCATTCTTAACGAGCATTCTGACTCTCGATCTGCCATCTTCCTTTGGATAATCTGTTATTACAGTTCCTTTTTTCAACCAATTATTAGTTTATTTTTTCCCTTATTTTCTATAAGAGACTTCTATATTTGAATATTCCTTTACGTTTAATAATATTAAATCAGAGGTGTTCAAATGAAAATTCTTTGTATCACACACACACACACACACACACACATACATGTACACATAAATACATCGAAATTTTTCGTGATGTTTTCGATTCAATGAAAGCTCAGAATAAGCTCACGAGTCATAGGAAATCGTGGGAGAGGGGGGAGGGGGTCTCGCTATTCTTTCTGGGTCGCTTTTAAATTCGGATTTTCCTGTATCCAGGTCTGGCCTACTTCGCTCCCGGATACCATTCTGCATGTAACTGGATGGAATGTTCGTCGAAAATAGCGAAACACAGAGAGATCGAGAGATAGAGATAGAGATAGGGAGGCAGAGAGAGAGAGAGAGAGAGGAGGGGAAGAGGGAAAGGGAGAAAGAGATAAACCCTGTTCCAGGACTTCAAAGCGTTCCAGTTGGCGAATAATGACATATATACAATATGAAACCGATGCTGCGTGATCGTATTTCAGTTTCCCCCTCCTCTTCCTTTCTAGAGTATCAAGAATCTACGGGAGATGTCGTTGTGTATTTTTTTAAGAATAAAAGAAAGAGTGAGGGATGAATCGAGTCGTGATATTGTCTCATATTAATCTCATATTTCGATTTTAAGATCAAGATGGATTTTGATATTTTTTTATAGGCACAAATAAATCGGAAATACGCAATATAAAATGTTTGTTTTATTGTGTGTTTTTGATTTATTGGCATAGGAAAAAGAATATTCGAAGAATATTCAATTTCGATATTAAATGTTTATATAAATAATTTATATTTTACGTTAAAATATGTGTTTGAGAAAATCTTTTCAATTTATTCTTAGTATCATTCAATATTGTTATTTAGCGAAAGTATCTCTCAAATATTGGTTACTTAATTTGAATGAATGATCCAATTATTTCAAATGGCTTATTATTGGAGATGAATACGTTAAATGCAAATTTGCACATCATTTGAATTGAAAATATGATTAGCAAGCAAATTTTATAGCCTGGAGAGGGAAATTAAAATTAGAGATACCTGGATAAATTGAATCGTATACAAAAACATATTTCGTCAAAATAAAAAATATTATACAATTTATCATAAAATATTTAATTTAACAAGGAAAAAAAAAATATAGACTTTTATCTAAATAATTTTAAAATCGTTCCTACAATATATATCAAATCCATAAATTATATACTTTCAATGTAAAGTCATTTGATCAATTTAAAAAAATGCACAATTAAAAAAAAGAATCTTAAAAAAACATCTTAAAAAATTTCTATTAACTCGTGAATTTTTCAATTTCAGAAAAGAATAAATAATATCTAACCTACTCTATATCCCTCTTTGAACTCACATTCACGATGTAAAAAAAAAAAACCAATTCCAAAACAGCATAAAAATATCGGTCTTAAACGGATAATATTTATCCAGGAGCGGAGACGCAAAAGCATGTCTAGTATCAAGGGGAAGAAAACGACGAAGAGGATTTTTATTTCAATCGTTCGAGCTTCCACCAAACCCCTCTCCGCTGCTGTCAGGATACCAGCGCTATTTTTCCAACTTGTTTTGGACCGTGTTCCAGGTATACGGTCGATGGCCGGCCTCGACGGCTAGGGAAACGTCGAACAGATTGACCTAGTTCAGCGCCGGCTAATACTCACAGATAATGCGAGAATTTTCTCATTTCTGCGACGCTCTCATCTCTTTTGCTTCAGATAAGGAAAGAGAGCCGCACCTTTGTAATTTCTATCTGGTCTTTAAGGCCAGAATACCGAGCAAACTTTTTTATTGCCAATTGTTGTTGTTGTTGGCCTCGTCAACCGTTAGACAGCGCCCTCTGTGTTCATCTGTTTCCGGAAAAATGATTGATCTCCGCATTGAAACTACTAAATCTTGAAAATCTTCTCGATTTAATATTTAATAATTCGAAAAAATTTAATGATAAGTTGGAATGTAATTTTTGGTAAGTAATTGTTATATATTATTTTATGTGTAATTGCATGACAACTATTATTGACGCTATCATTCGCATTTTCGCACTCAGACGATTCTAATTTGCGTAATTACCGTTCAGAGGATAGGAATTTGCGCAATTACAACCATGGAGAAACCACTTAGTGGGCTTTCCTGCTTGGATTCTATGCTTGCAACTTCTTCTATCCCCTGTTGTTTTCTTAGAATACACGATGAAAATAAAACAAACACGAATTTTAGAATTCAATGGAATTTCTTTTAAAAGGAAAAGTTAACAAAGGCATAGCTTAGATATTCAATAATTTATCCGTTCCTCAACGAAACAAAGCCTGCATTTTTAAGACGCATATAAAAAGAAAAGATAAAATTCATTTCTTCTTTTCCCTCTTACATTTTTTCAACAAAAATCCAAATTATTAATGTCGTTGTTGATTGCATCTTAGAAGATCAGAATTTGTAGAATGTCAGCCATTCATGTCGTTAATATCTGGATGATCAC
Organism: Apis dorsata; assembly: GCF_000469605.1. Classification (NCBI taxonomy): domain Eukaryota; kingdom Metazoa; phylum Arthropoda; class Insecta; order Hymenoptera; family Apidae; genus Apis; species Apis dorsata. The sequence continues at coordinate 201,267 of NW_006263481.1, forward strand.
TTCTGATCGCGATTACTGCTCGAATTATCGCAACTGCTCCGATCACAAGTTGCGAAAGCTCCAGCGCGGCTGAGGTCGCAATTCGCATGATCGTCGGCAAGTGCAGCTCGTAGGCTCGCAATTATCGCGATTGCAGTTTAACCAAGATCGAAATTCTCGCGATTGCAACTATTCCGATAGTAACTCGAAGAATCGCAACTATCGAGATCACTATCGGATCGTGAGAACAAATTTTTGGGATTGCTGATTCCCGAATCGAGAATATTGAATATTAAACGTCGATTGATAGCACAGAAATTAATAATGTGTGTATTTATTAATGTTTATTTCAATATTTAACGTGATGCTACTATTTTATTAAATTTATTTAAATGTATAAATTAATCGAAAAATTAGGTAATAACGGTTATAACATCGAACTGATTCATTGCTGAAAGATTGAACAAAGATAAAATATTATATCTTATTATATCTTTTATTGCAAAATTATAATTAAATATCAAAAAGTCAATTTGTTACGCCTTTGATGAGAAGCTTCTATTTTAGCTGTTTTAACACATTGATAAATCTTTCGATTCTTTATGATTCAAAATTGGAGAAGAGAACTCGAAAACACGAAATGCATACGTCAATCCACTCAAACTGGACTGCAACCAATCAGATATGACACTTTGAAACATCGGTTGAAATCATAATATACTATGTAGCGAGTTGTTTTCAGAAACATCCTGACCGAAGTTAATGTTAACAGCAAAACAAATACGCGAATTTCTCTTGCAACAGTTTCGAATTCCCTCTCTAAACGTGCTACACGAACGTTACACGTTAAAAAAATTTACATTGAATTTAATTTGCTTTACCTGAGAAGCCTACTAATGTTATATTATACCTTGTTATTTTTAATAAGTGATATATTTATTACCAAACCTATTTCTTTATCATAGAATTTTATTTTCATAATTCAAGCGTTAACTCTTAAGTTGTAACATGTCATGTCTTGCCGCGGCGAGATCGCGCATCGATCCTTAGTACTTATTCTGCCGCTAGAGGGACATAAGCGCCACTATTAATCTCGTTAGCATTATTAGTACTGTTGGATATAAGTATTAGGCCGGGTGAAGGAAAATCTTCGTGCTCGAGACTCGTTCTCGTTTTTGAATAAATGCCAAGTCTCGACTTTTTATTTTCTTTGTAAGAAGCTATGTGGAGACTTGTTTTTACATTGTTTATGATATGTGTTTCAGCATTTTTAGGCATTAGAAAGAAATTCATCATTTTAATTCGTCGCATCTTTGAAGAAATGTTTTTATATTATATTTTAATAATGTAGAAAGAAAGAAATAAAGGATAATTCTTCTCTATAGTGAAAATGTCTTCTTATTTTTGTTTTAATAAGAAAACAAAATAAAACCCCCTCTCCCTTTACTATGATATGACTTTTCTTCCCACTATTGGGAAGAAAATAAATTTTTTATTTTAATACATATATTTAATGTAAAAATTCTTTTGTTTATGTTAATAACAAAAGAAAAAGGCCAGGGGAGAAAATAACCCTCCCAAAAACATGTATATAAATTTTTAGAATGAAAATACTTATTGTGTATCTAATAAATGAGAGCACATTCTTTTATTTTTATAAAATATCAACAAAACTTCATTGTAAAAGTTCCGCAATTCTATTTTCTAACTTTCGTCAATATTTCAAGATAAATTAAAAAGAAAAATATTTTAACATATGCATGTAAGAGAACATTAAAAACTATGGAAATTTTTTAACTATGCTTCAAAGGAATTAAAGAGAGTATAATAATTTCTTATATATATATATATATATTATTTAAATATTCTATTTGATTAAACACTTTCATACATCATTTTTGGAATAAATGAATCGAAAAGTGAAAAGTGAATATTGATAATGTTAATAAATGTGTTGTAGAAATATGATATCAACGTTTAAAGATATATTTCGACTATACGAAAAGAACGTTTTAGAATATAACCTCGTTTCCTTTCCGGTCAGATTTCCAATTTCTCGAGTTGCCATATAGACGGTCGTTGCCAATCTGTCTGTTGGATTTTGGCGTCTGACTGTCGTCGAGCAACTTACGTTCGCGTATCGCATCGACGCACAGGGACACACATATACATAACCGCTGCACGCGTCAGTTTCTATGGGATCTAATCGACGAACTTGTAATTACTTCGTCGACTCGAGATGGCCAAGGGACAGAGAGGAAAACGGATGCAGTTGGTGAAACGCGATGAATGAGAAACAAACGAGGAGGAAAAATATGGAACAAAGGAGAAGAAAGTAAAAAGTAACTAAGGAAAGAAGATAAACAGAAGATGGTGGCAGTTTTATTTGATCGCGAATCGATGGAGATATCGACAGATGTAATGCCACTTCTCAAACTGAACCAGCTCGTAGCTATCTGCCACTTTTCTTCATCTTCTGCTTCTTCTTTCGTTCTAGACTTGAGCTATAGAGACGACGATGAGAGGAAGGAAGGAGGGAGATTCTTTTCGCGAGTGTGATTACCGAACACCTTGAAAATCCATTACTTTATATCAGTTTTTCTTAAAGGGCTTCCAGTGATGGCGCCTCCTTAGAAAGTTCCTTGGTCAAGTGCTCGGTCGTCTTCGGCTTTATTCATCCCACCACCGTTATCTCCAGAATTTTTCTTCGTTTTTCTGTCTTTCGTCGCGTTCTTTTAAAAAACCTCTCGGTTTTTCTTTTATATTTCTTTTTTACACGATTGTTAAAAATCTTGTGGTAAACGAACTACTGAAACTAAGTAGCTAAATGCGATTAATCACATTTCTAAACGATAAAAAGAGTTCAATGGGTTTTATCTTTGGAAATCTGTAGGAAATCTGTTACTGTTACTGCTGAGAACGTAGAAAAGAATATTAACCGAATCATTCATTTCATCTCGTGTTCCGCCAAAGATTTTTAATCGCTTTGAGCGAATTCTCGGCATCACAATGAAATTTCGAGGTTCGACGCGGACCGGATCCCTAGTCTCTGAGTGTACCGGACACCAACGTGAAATAACGTTCGATGAAAAGCCGCCGACACGGTTAGAAGTCCGGGGATTCGAGGCGGCTTCTCAAAAGGCCTTTGATAGAATGCAAATAAAGACGAACTTTTTTGGTCGTGGTTAATATGGAATCTTAAATCTTCCTGATCCAGGGTGGGAGGGAAAGAGAAAGAAGGCGGAGGGGGAGAGGAGACAGGGAGAAGGGGATGAAGCTTTTGTGCAGAAAACCACAGTACAATCGACTACAGGATGGTCCTTTTGGTAAGGATGTTGAAATTACTTTCTTTTCTTTTACCTCCTTTTTGAAGTGTCGTGAAAAGTTTTGTTTTTAAAGAAATCAATCCGTTTAAAATTTTGTAAAATTTGAAGCAAAGAAAGAAATGAATGATTTAAATTTAATGAAATTTAAATTAATTATGGATAATTTTAGATAAAAAGAAATAAAGTGAAATTATAATTATTAGATAATTTTTATAATACTATCAATTTCTTTTAGACGAATGTTTAAAACTTATAATATAAGGGAAACGATATATTTTTCATATATCAAAACTATAATAATAAATAAAAATCATAAATAGGAAATATAAAATAAAAGTAAATAATTTATTTTTATCTAAAAAAATCCTTTCTCTCTAAACTTGGCTAAAAGTTTCCACTACATTGCAATCTCCGTTCAATATTAAATTCCTAACGACACAAGCAGTGGCTCGAAACGCGGACGTACCAAGATTTTCGTTTAAATTATGAATAGGTGTTCTTCCCTCTTACTACGAACCTAACCACTACGCTTCCGTCATCACCAGACTCGATTCAGTTTGAAGAATTCTCCTTGGGATAAGAAGAAGGAAGTCGAACAGGAACAACGGCAAAGAAGATCGCGGCGCAAGAGAAAAGAAAAATGGGACGAAGCTTATGCGAAGCCAATTAATTATCGAGCTTCTCTTCTTTTATACTTTTACACTCGACGACCTCTATTTCCATTTTACAAGCGGTAGATATTATTCCCACGGACTCCTCCTCTCCTCCACCCTCTGCGCCATCATCTCCTCTCCCTCCAAGAGGTAAAATCGAGCGTCGAGCTCGGAGGGATTTCACCTCTTCCCCCTTTAGATCTTATTTATACGGGCCGAGCAGAGCCCCCGTGTTGAGTTTTGTATGCCGGAAGAATTCGGTGACGCCCTCTAATGATGGTATTATACTCGTTCCGTGAACTCACGTGATCGCCCATCCTGCTCCAGCACGCCCTCTTTAATACTTCTTTCTTCTTTCCTTCGTACATGTTAAAATTCATTCATATTATTCATAGCTAATTTATAATATTAATTTATATTTAATGGACTAAATGTTAGAGTAAAAAATTCATCATGATTTATATAATATTATTTTTCTTTAGTTAACGTTTAGTTTGTCGTGTTCCTCTTCATTGAATTTTTTGTTTTTGTTTTTATTTCGTTGTTCTCGTGGAAAACGTGCATACATTTTCCACAATGCATTTTTCCATAGTTGGCAAAATTTTCTAACCGTTAAAGAATTACACGGCACGCCGGCTCACATGCGATTAATTTATTTCGAGCCACGAGCAAGAGTCACGCGCGACGAGTCGTCGTTACTGGAGAGAGCAGTACCGTAACTGTCCCCCGAGAAATCTGGACGAAAGGTCGTGGCTCCCTCTACCTTTGTCGTCGTTTACAATTTTGTCTTCTTTTTTTTTATATTTTTTTTTTCCTCTTGCGTGGAAGATGTTACTTTAACGTCTAACAAAATTGAATTGGTAGAGTTGCAATTTATATCGAAGACCCAATAAACTGAATTAAAATAAGAAGATTGATTTTATACAGTTGACAGATAATGATCTTTAAACCAAAAAATTTGAAAACTATTATATATTATTATTAAAAACTATTATATATTATATATTATATATTATATATTATATATTATTATATTGGTATTCATTTAAGAAGATTGGTATTCATAAAGAAGATGAAATATTGGTGTATATTATATTATAGCATAAAATTAACATGTGCGACTATAGCCTGCTAATGTGTGTAATTTCTATTCTATGAAACGATAGACAAATATCTGATAGCCATTATAATGACAACACATAATTTTAAGTATTATTTAGAAATTTCATCGTACGCAGTATCATGGCGGCAATTTCTAATAAGTTTATCGTTATTTTTGTTAAAATAATCGCGTTCTTACCACAATGAATCCGTTTTAATTCGATTCAATTTATTTACCTTACAATTTGAAAATAAAATTTTTTACATCTCCCAACTTTGTTAATAATTTATTCCATAAACTCCAAGATATTGAAACTGTCGAGCTCATAAAGAAAGATAATAGTGAGTATTCCATTTTGAATTTCAATTACTACGATTCACAGAAATAGAATTCGCAATAATCAGAACGTAAAGATTGTCAAACTGGAACAAAACACGACTTACAGTTACATTCTACTCTGGTGAAGCTAACCTAACTTAACCTCTTATTACTTTCATGCGGGAGCATTGTGATGTCTTGTTCTACGTATTGATTCTCTACTGATTCTTTTTCTTTTTCCACGATAATCCCATTGAACACGCGCGCATATCTCTGCTCCATCGTTAAAATTCGAAAATTTACACGATTAAATCCCCTCTTTAATTTTCTCGCGACATCAGCGTCGTAACGAAAACGAGAGAATGCGAGTAACATTGTTGGTGGCGCGCTTGTAGCCGCGATTTCGGCCGATGTGTTTGGTGAGAGAGACCACGTGACTTTCGGTGACAGCGAAGCAATATGTATCCGCGCGACCGGTCAACCGTTAATATCGTCAAACGAACGTGCGGATGCATGAGAGGGCCGGCGAAACGGCGGCCCCTATAACGTAAATATGACGTAAATATCGCGTTATCGATTGCGAACACGCTTTATATGCGACGAACCGATCAACCTGCACCGTTATACTTTACTAATCAACATGACGAATTGATCAATTTCAACCAACGAATTTTAGATTGATTTTCAATTCCGTTTTATGTAAATCCGTGTTCGAGGGGTGTTGTTTAAAAGATTATCTCTGATTCTGGGACAATGCTTGTTTACAGATTTTATCCATTATTTATATTTTTGATTCTATTTTGCATGAAAATTTACTTCGAACAATTTAAATTTATTGCATGACTCCTTTCAAGACTGGCATCGATCGTGGATACGACTCGATCTTTATTTATGGAGGCATATCAAAATCATGTTGTTTATTTCGAGAAAAAAAAAATTACAAGTTTTCAATCAATTTCGCGAAAATTTAATTCGTAGGGAATTATTATTCAATGGAAATTTTCAATAATTTCTGTAATAATAAAATTTATCATAAGTTACTTCGAACAATTTAAATTTATTGCATGACTTCTTTGAAGATCTGCATCGATCGTGAATACGACTCGATCTTTATTTACGAAGTCACATGTTGTTTATTTCGAGAAAAAAAAAAATTACAAGTTTTCTCGTTCAATTAATTTCGCGAAAATTTAATTCGTAGGGAATTATTATTCAATGGAAATTTTCAATAATTTCTGTAATAATAAAATTTATCATAAGTTACTTCGAACAATTTAAATTTATTGCATGACTCCTTTGAAGACTGGGATCGATCGTGGATACGACTCGATCTTTATTTACGAAGTCACATGTTGTTTATTTCGAGAAAAAAAAAAAAATTACAAATTTTCTCGTTCAATTAATTTCGCGAAAATTTAATTCGTAGGGAATTATTATTCAATGGAAATTTTCAATAATTTCTGTAATAATAAAATTTATCATAAGTTACTTCGAACAATTTAAATTTATTGCATGACTCCTTTGAAGACCTGCATCGATCGTGAATACGACTCGATCTTTATTTACGAAGTCACATGTTGTTTATTTCGAAAAAAAAAAAAATTACAAATTTTCTCGTTCAATCAATTGAAACGTTCGCGAAAATTTAATTCGAAGAGAACAATTATATATTCAACGGAAATTTTCAATAATTTCTGTAATAATAAAATTTATCATAAGTTAATATTCTGTTTTATTATGTATTCCTGTTTACCAGGTACAATAAACATAAATCTAAAGAGAGATTAAATTACAGCAAGATATATTAGATCAAAACATAATTAAGTACGCGTATATTCAGCGAATATTTAAACTTATTTTCTCGAAAACAGAGCTTCATAAAATTTTATTCCATATTTTCGACTTACTTTATTATCATCCTTTTTTTCCAATTGTATTACTCTATCTAATTTAAAACAGGAATATTTAAAAAAAAAAGTCTCATCTTCGATCAAGATCTCCTCGATGATATTATCTGTTAAGATAAAAAACGATTCACAATGAAACGCATATGGCGGATTAGAATCGCTTCAATTCGAGTAAGTCGAACAGTTGTATATTCCCGCGCTTAACAATGTACAAGCGCAATTGCCAGAATTCGTGCTGCGTGAAATTAACCTTTGCTCGAAAACTGTGGAGATAAATGCACGACTCGTGCAGTGAAAAACTCCAACTTTTTGTTGTCCGTCACGGAATACGCGTATCGCCAGAGACGTTGCCATCCCGTGTTTCACGTTTTAATTACGTCACCAGTGGTGGTTCTGGAGATGCAACAACAACCAGACCCACTCGCGTTCGTTAATTGGAATATAATTAATATCCCGTTGGCCGTTGTCCTAACGACGCTTGATATCGAACAGAGGTTAAAATATTTCACACGACAATGGTGGTTGGCAGTATGGCGATGACACAGAGGTAGATACATTATACATTTCACACTATTGTTAGTGACACTATTAGATAGAGCGTCGTCTATGTGATATAGCGTTAGATTATTATTTATTTAAAATATTATGTATTATGTATTTATTTAAAATATATCGATTCAAGTGAATTAGATAACAGATGATAGAAGAAAAAAAATCCAGATTCTATAAATAAAAGCCAATGATAGCAAATAGTAGGATATAAGAGAGAGAGATGATAGTGACAATAAGGTTAACGATGGATCCGGAAAGGAAAGGTGGTTGCATTTTTGAATAAATTACGATGGAGCGTAGAGCCGCTTACGAGACATGGCTAACGAACCTACTTCTCTGAAAAAACGAGAGAGGTCGAAAGTATAATCTATCATACTTGTATGCAGGCTATACACATCTGACCTACGACGATCGACCGTGGCGCCACGATATATCTCCGTGGCCACGGTTAGGAAAGAAACAGTCGTGTCGCGAACACGTCGGGGCAACATGTCGTAAATCGCTTTAATAAACTATGAATCCGTTGATTTGTCGACCGAGGGTGATTTACGGTGGAACCGTTGTGTTTGCAGATATATCGACAGGCAGACGACTATAATCGACGCTTGAACGTGAGTTAGCATAATTAAATACATTTTTCGCGACGTACTTGATCAATGACACGGCAAATGATCGAACGTGTTGCTGTAACGTGATGATTGGCGATGCGTTAAAATTGACGAGTGATATCGGTTTTAATCGATAATCAAAAATTTTTACATTAAACGAACGAAAATATTTTTCTTTTAACGGTGTATAATTCGATGTCGTTGTTTTAATCCGATCAAACATCTTAAGAAGATGTTTTTTTTTTTTTGTTTTTAAGTGTAATCGATATACTTATAACTTATATTTATAAAATATGTTAACGAATATAGATGTGAGCCGCCATTAAACATTTTTATTATTTCATTCCGCGTGTATATGGCGTGTACGACGAGGGAATTTCGATGCCATTAAGTAGTGTCAGTGTAGATTGGCATAAAAGGTTGACGAGAGATACGTGTATATAAAATGAAAAAAAATGAGGAAAAAACTTGTCGAATGCATGCACATCGTTAAAAGTTAACAATGCAACGAGGGACGCAATTATACGGTCTTGTGATGTTTCCACTTTGCATTTATTTTCGTCGCATATTTTCGATGTACAAACATTGAAACTCGTCTCTACGCTTTCGAAAATGAGATTCAAGCATCGAGCCAGTCAAAGTTGTACAGGATACGAGTTGGAAACTGGTAATTGGTTAATGTGCATATAGTAGCGACATTGCAATTGGTTAAAGTGCATAAGATGTGTCGTATTCGTTATTTCTCGTGTTTCCTACTTCCGCATTTTTAAATTCGTAAAAGTCAAACAAACAGATTTATATTACTATTAATCATTAATTAATTCCGAGAAAAAATTTTATTTCGAATAATAAAATTATTAAAATAACAATAAAATTATTATTTTGCATATACCAACACGTATCAAGCTCATCGAGCTTTCCGATTTAAGTAAAATCAAATTCACGTAGCTATCAAACGTAATCTTTGAATCTTTGCACCAGTCTGCCAGGTTGAAGCATTAACCAACAGTTATCGGCAACCACAATGCAAGAGTAAACACATTAATATGTCACAGAGACTATAGCCGCAATTCAGCTCGCATTTGTTTTATCCATACCACAAGATGAACATCGAATTTCCCATAAACTTCGAAATCGGCCGATCGACCGACGATTCTACAATTTATGATCGGTGGATGTCATTAACGTGGCCAGTCCTGCTAGGCCGACCGCAACGCTCCATCACCTCATCTCAAATTCTAGTTACTACTGATTATCTGCAATCGAGTTCGAATAACTTTTGTGAATTTAATCGAAGAAAGGAGAAGAAATAAGCAAGATATATTTGTATATAAGATACACAAATTGGTTTAATTTAATTTTCGATTATTAATTTAAAACGTTCAAAGACGATTGAAAAATTCCAAGAATTGGTGAGGATAACGGCAGACGGCTTAAGTGGGCAAAAAATGCGAACGCTTAAGTGGGCAATACTATTTATATCGTCACGCATCCACGCGACGTGTTTATGTTTTTTTCCTTCTCTTGCTCGTTTCCCATCTCTCTCTTTCTAATCCCGGCATGCTTCGTGCGAGGGTTACGTCTCGAGAAATTTTAGACCGGTGTCTGGTGTCATTGGGAAACGTCTCGTCGGCGAAAGGTGTGCATTAATCATGACGGTCGAATCCGCGAGAGTCGAAGCTCGGCAGTCAAGCGTGGCGACGAGCGACTCCCCGGTCGTTTGTCACTGCGCGCGCCTCCTACGATTCTCCTTTGAGCAGATCCTTGATGGAAATGCGACCACGCGGAGCGGACCGTATAGTTTTCGTTTCAGACTGATGCGTGCGCATACGTGCTACTGTCGCGTGTGCTAAAACGAATGCTCCTTTATGGGAACCGATACCGTAATTGCTTTCGATGAGATTGATATTATTTTTTCTTTGAATACATAGATAAATTTATTATAAATTTAAATAAATTTAAATAGATAAATTTATTATATATTATATATAATAGTATAATAAAATGAAAGAAATATGAAGATTTATTAATATAAAATAATAATATATAAATATATAAATAAAATATTTAATATATATAAAATTTAATAAATAATAATATATATAATAATATAATATATAATTATATTATAATATAATATATATAATAATAATATCAAAATAAAATTTTGATAGATATGGGAATTATATTTATTGTTGGCATTTGGAAAATTGATATGCTCCAGGGGTACAAATGATAGGTGTATTATAAAAGAAGCATTGTGAGGATTTATTGTGAGGGATTTATCGTTAAGGGCAAAATTTTCTTTTCTTTTGAATTAAGTTAAATATTAATACATAAAATCCTCCTCGATCTTATATTTTTAAAAAATCCATTTATTAAGCGAAAGAAGAAAAAGAAAGTTTAATTATGCTCTGTTGTATCGTATTTTTAGTAGGAAAAAAAGTCATATTAAGGAAAGAAAGTCTCTTTACTAAAGCATCGAACCTTTTTCGCCACCAATTTTCTCTATCTTCGCTCAGGGAAGAGCGATATGAGCTCGCCCTAGTTTCTAGAGTTATCGTGTATAAACCGGTGCCAGTGAAGATGTTTGATCCCTGAAAGTCCACGAGAAAACGTGGAGAGCAAAAGGAACGATAAAATAGAAACGAACGAGACGTTCAATGGAATTGGTTAGATAATGGATTTACGATATTTATTGTTAGAAAATCAATCTATTTGGACAAATCTTTAATTAAAAACGAATCTAAATGGAGAACGATGGAATACTGGTGTAAAAAGGTATCGTCTTGAAATAAATATCTACATTTTTCGACAATAATATATCTACTTTCCTCGAGCAATGATTATTTTATTTTGCACGTGTACTTTGCTGTATAAGATCCCTTCACGAAGGAACATCCATTTCTTCGGAATGTACGCACACGCCCTTTGCAAATAGGCAATAAACTTCTTTGGATATATGCATTCCACCCTCCTTGAGTAAAGGTCACTTTTACAGGCTATATACACGGACCTTTTGCGAATAAATGTTCCCTTATCAAGTGCGTACGCTCCATTATACATAAATATGTACATTTTTTGAAATGTGTAAATTTGAGAACCCGTAATCGTGATATTATTAAAATATAATATAATATATAAAATTTTGACAATCATTAATTTCATCAAACATCAAGTAGTAACGATCAATAATCGAAGCGGCACAATCCAAAACCATATCTGCCTCTAAATAAAAGATTAATTTTATTTAGATTTTATTTAATTTTATTTAATTTAAAAATTAATTTTATTTAATTTAAAAAATTAATTTTATTTAATTTAAAAATTAAAGAATAAAAGATTCTTTTTTTGATTAACTTACTCTCATTAAACTATCTGCCCTGTAACAATTTTGCAAAAACTCCAAAAACCACGTATCTACATTTCTCCAAGATTCGTCCTAAAACAGGAAATTTCAATGAAACGACATTATTTTCCGATGTAGCCATTTCTCCTTTTCTCGAACGAGTTCGAGCGGCCAGAAACTTCTGTCCCTTTTCAACAAAGAATTCGATCTAACTCAAAGTCTCAAGCAAGCGTGGCAACTTGCGAGAGTGTCAGAATTGAAGCGAAAATTCCGAATTCCCTAGATATTCGCCGAATACGTGGCGGCAGACTTGCGAACTATCGCGATGAAACCTCTCTCCGTGCACGCGCGCGCGCGCACACATGCACAGCCAGCTATTCGCCGCTCAAAAATTTCGATCGCGATTCTCATGCAGAAGCGCGTTTCGGCGGTGAAAAAGTGGATCGCATGCAAAATTGATCAGCCGCGAGTAGTGAAGAGTTTGGAACGCTTGGCCGAAACCCGACACGAGGGCCAACGGTCAACGCCGCCTCGTTTGCGCTTCCTTGTCCACCGGCATCTCACTTTTCGCCCCGTCGTCTCTGTTTTCTATTCCAAGGGCCGATATCGATCCCCACCGCTGGCTGCCCGCTCATTACTTTATACTACGCTTGTACACGTCGTTTCCTTGCACAGGCAAAATATATTACGCTCGCTTCTCGTTCGAATATGTTACGCGATTTTTCGATCGAAAAATTATGCGTCACGCTTTCACGAGCATGGGATTACCATTTTTTTTTCATCATTGAGATGCGGATAAAGGATTGGATAAAGTCGAGCATAATTCTAGCATCGGCAACTCCGCAAAGACGTCCTTAATTTCGTCCCTTCGCCACTAATTTTCCTTTAGCGGCGCACGGTACAATCTCGCATAAGAATTACATACGAAACGTGTCGCACGGTGGCGCGCGGTTCGCGCAAAAACGAGAAAGAGTACGTGCGTTACATTCATGCAGCGGAATATTTTATTCGGTTACTTAATACGCCACGTATTTGCGACTCACGCTGCTTAATATTCGTGGTACGAGGGGGGGTGGAAGGAAAGTGAGTCCGGTTTGCATAAGTGCACGCTGGCAATCGCATTTTCCGAGGCGGGTAGAACGAAGATATAGGTGAATGCTCGAAAATGTATCTAGAATTTCTAATTTCGGAACGGTTTCTTTATTAATAAATAAATATATATATTCTCGCGGTTACCAGTTCTATGCAACGTTCTTATTATAATTTCTTTCCATTCGTTATCTTTTTATCTATCAGTGTTTAGTAAAAAAAAAAAAGAAAAAATATCAATTTGAACAGAAACGATACTTCGGATCTTTCCGTTTCAGAGATATTCAATTTCAGACAGGGAAAAGAAAGAGTAGGGGCAAGAGTGGGGGACGGTAGTTGGATAGAGAGAGAGAAGAGCGTAATAGGAAATCGGGCCGAGAGACAGCGCCACAGGCCGGAACGAAAGAAGAGAGATTTAGTGGAAGAGTACGAAATGTAAGAGGTTAATTGGAATAGATAACTACTAGGCGGCGCGTGTGTCGATGTGTACCTTTCGTGACAGCTAGATTTCTCTTACTTATTCGATGGAAATCGTACAACAAAATACGATCATATTTTACTCGCATGTTACAAATAACGATTTGATGTTACGTACGGTAATCATCAACATAAGCCGACTACCGTGAATTTTGTAGGTTATACGGCTTGGCTCCTTTGGTTCGCGACGAGGTAAATGTTTTCTTCGCTCGTTGCAGGCGGAGTCTCGTCATTAACGGTTAACGGCCGTCGACTGTCGCGCGCGTTTATTTACATTGGGACACGGAATATGCTGTGATGCACTCTGACTGAGAGAGCGGCGAGATGCATAAGGGGATATTTGTTGAAGCGAGTGGAACTGGAGAGGATGTGAATAAGATAGAAAAAAGAAAGAAGGAATATCATTTTGTATCTTGAATTTTTGTATTTGAATTAAATGAAATATTCACGAAAAAATTCTTAGATAATAATAATAATAACAATAATAAAAGAATGCTAATGAGAGAGAATGAATATGAAACAGTTCAGAATTAGAAACAATTTTCCTGAATATCAGAAACTCTATTTTTTTTAATGATAATTGTGTTCATCCACACTGTGAACAAATGACAAAAAGAAAGGTGTGTATAGATTTCAGTGAATGTTTACATTTACGTTGGGTATTTACATTGATTGCATATTAAGCGATGAGTTACTCGAATTTCTCTTCCCCAATTGTTTCTATAATCTATTCTATATCGGTTTCGACTCTCGTTATAGCCTATACCACCATCGAATTGTTTTCTTTTGCCACTCTTTGTTTTATACACGCAGTCAGTCATATTTGTTTCTTCGTCTTCATCTATTTATAAACTCGCCGATACGTAAACGCTATTCCCGCTCTCAGTTGAATGCGTTTATTTATTCAGCTGTTTGCACTTGCGAGCGAGCGGAATCATGAACGGCTCGCGCACGTGTTAATGGCGGTGGAAGCGTGTTCACGAGTCACGTGATGTCAACTCCGCCACGGCATAATTTGTGTATTATTTATGACGTTGGTGCTGCAACTTTTCTCTGAAAAAGAATTTTCCAGGAACATGGGAATAGTTTAAGGACATGATCCTTGTGAGTTTGTGATATTTTTTCAAACAAAGAAACGTAACCTCGACTTATACGATGAAAATTTAATTGTAAAGTGAAAAAAAGTATAAAAATAAACGATTAGAGAAAGCAGAGATGTGTAGATGTGACTGGGTAACGAGTAATTGATATCGTATATACGGTACTAATAGTTTCACAAGTGCCCAAGTTTCAAGATCATCAATTCACAGTCCATCACAAACAGAAGTGTTAGTAAGATAATTTACATTTCTGTTTCGATTCGATTTATGTTAGAAGTACAACTTAGTACCATCTTAATTCCCTGTATATATTCGTCCAATTCGCTACGATAAACGGATTGCTATGATATTTGCATTTTAAAAATTTGAAATTTCTAAAAATAATTTAAAGTTTCTTTCCATCTAAATCTCTCATATTTACATCGAGCAATAGTATATCATTTTCACTTGTTATCAGCAAACTTTTGAAACTTTCAACTTCATCTCCTCTCTTCTTTCATTCCAATAGACAACGGACAAACTCGCTCATAAATTCTCCAAACGAGACCGTATCCAACTGTAAAAAGAACAAGTCTCCGTAAAAAGCGCACCAACTCTTACCTCGCCAAGTATCTATACCGAACTGGCTCTGAGATCGCGCTCAAGAAAACAGTCGAGATGGCGCCACCAGTCGACAAAGAACCCCGATAATCAGAGATCAAATGTCGAATCGGTAGTTCGTCGAACGGTCGCAGTGTTCTTGCTGATTATCGAGATGCAATCCTAGAACGGGAGAATTGGGAGCAGACGGGGAAAAAACGAATAGAAAGAATAAAGGAACAGGCTGGAAATGAGAAGAAACTGGAGAAGAGAGGCTGCCAGTGCCCAACGAACTCGAGAAGAGAAAGAGGCGAGGTTCGATCGGTAAAGAAGGATCGCGACCAGTCTCTCGGAGACAAGTCGCGAGGTATTAAGTAACTGGAAGCTTCGTGTCTTTATCTCGAAGAGGAGAAGCGTAACGCGGAAACCTCTTCCTTGTTTCCCTTTCCGCCTCCCACTACTCCCACCGTTCACCTCGTTCGTAGAATCTTCCACCGTTTGCGAGCGTCAAGCGCGAGATAGATTTTACGCAAGAATCTCGGGGACGAAGCGGCGCATTACGGATAATAAAGGAGATTGACTCTAAATTACAAAGTCCGTTGCAGACGGCCGCATTGAATACCTCTCAGGCACAGAAGCGTCGCCAAATCGGTTTTACGGTCGGCAGGTGGTCCGACTGCTCTTCTGCACTTACGATTCGTCTGCTTGTCTCAACTCCCCCCACTCCCACTCCCACTCCCACTCCCAGTTCCAGCTAGCTTCGTTACCCCCACCCTAGTTCAGCCTAGTTTCTTCGCTATTAATTGTTACCGTTTCAACGTAGCGTGGCGCGCAGCAGACGAAGCTGGGCGCAGATAGCGCCACCAGTCTTCTTCCGTCGCGTTCCAATTACACGATTAAAAGAAAGTTAATCCGCGGACGACACGCGGACGCGTAAACAAACGATGGGGAGAGACAATCGGTCTCTCGGCGTGAGCGGAAGAACGACGACGACCGGGCGACGAGTAATTTAACGCTCGACGAGATTTATTAAAATTTTCTTCGTCTTTTTTCCTTTGGTTGGAGAGGAGAATGGTTGTTGGAGGACGGCATGCGGGCTCTCTCTCTCCCCGGTATAAACGGTTTTTTGTAGCGAGCACGCCAGCGGCCCGGTTCTTTGTGGTAACGGCCACGAATTTCCCCTCCGGTGCTGCCACTAATTTTCGGAGTTATACTCTTTTGTGCGCGCGTAATTATAAACACGTCCGCGCGTTCCTACCAAGTTTTCTCGCCGGACAACGGAAGCTTGTCTAACGGCGATCTGTGAATATTTGTTCGTTTCAACATTGGGGAGATGATGAAAGGGAGAAGTTGAAATTGGATTCACTTGTTAATAGAATGTTTGTACGATAATAACATAAGAATTTAATATTGCCAAGTGCGTTGAGATTGATTAACAGGTTTTTAGTTGAGTATCTTTCTCAAGAAGAAAGATTTTCCAAGTTTGTTATTAATTTGGATAATCCAAGGCTTGACTAATAAATGTAACACTATGCACCGTAATTTGTATAACGCGAATTTTTAATTTTTATTTTTAATTTTTAATTTGATTGTGCTCAAGATAATCCTCATAATTTATAAGGTATCTTGAGTAGCATTGGATAGACTAGTCTGCTTAGCACGTAGTCGAAACACGAGCGCCTAAACGTGAGATTGGAAGGCGAGAGGTGGTGGTGGTGGTGGTGGTGGCCCAGTTTCGGTGAAATGAAATTTATTTCATTAGAAGCGCCTGTGACCGACGTAAAACGAATTCTTGAGCCATTTTCGACTTAAGACCGAGCCGGTTAAAATTTCAAGGGAATGAAATTTTTTGGCTTGCTTCAAGTGTTAATTCGGCGAAAGGATCAAAAATTTGAATGCTTGATCAATTATTAATGAAAACGATCCTTTTTCCGTGGAATTTTAAAAACGTTTAGTTTTGTTCAATTTTTTTCTTCTAATGTAAAAAAGAAAAAAACGAATGTTAAACACTTTTACTTCACTTCTTACGAGTAATTCACGAGAGAAGAAATAAGATCAGGGGACATTTAATCGTCGTGCATGCGCGGCTATTACGACTAACTTTTCCAACAGTTGTCGTAAAACGCACGACCACCATCGTATTGCTGGAAATTTCACCGGAGTAGAATCGTCAGACACATCGAGAGAACAGAAGAGAGTGGAAAAAAAAAAAGAAAGAAAGAAAGAAAAAAAAAACGAATGAAAAGACCAACAAAACCTAAAACGCGTGGAAACGAGGTGGAAAGGTAGGCAAAACACAAGCATCGTGTCTTAGCCCGATAAAGGTGGGATACGGAGTGGTTTAACCGCGATGGTAAAAGTGCAGCGAGATATCCGCTCGGTGGAGCTCCGACGCGTCGAGACGGAGCTGAGCTTACACAAAGGATAAAGACCAGGAGGGTGGAAGGAGGATGAAGCTCAGAAAGGGTTTGGGTAGCATGGAACACGAGGAACACGCGAAGACGAAGAAAAGAGCATTATTTGAATAAAATATTTGAAAATTGATTATTTAAGTGATCGAGTTATTCGATTCAATTTTAAAGTAAATTATATCTGCATATTGTATAAATATTATATAAAAGTAAAATTTTTGGTTCCAAGTTTGTCTTGTTTTTCTTACTATACAGAATTCTCATAATAAATTGATAAATTGATATTGTGAATTTAATCATTATTAATTATCAATTAAAGATTGTTTTATTTCATAAATCGCTTAAAAATGATTTTTAAATCTGCTTGAGCAATACTCTCTTATATACTAAATTATTTAATCCTATTTAAATCGCTCAAAATACGATATTTAAAGCTTAAAGTTATTCGTTTCTTTAAAAAAAAAAACACTTATTAATATATACAAATAATAAATTAGTCGTGGAACAACAACTCATCGTTTCGAACTTATCATTTTTCGATTTTATTTGAAATAAAATTCGCCAAGTTTGATTGTAAGAAAAGCGTGGAAGACGAAGGCGACGGCGAGAGCCACTGGGGAGGGAGGCAGTGGTGGCGCACTCTGGAGAGGAACTAGCAGAAATAGAGCGAGGAAGAGGAAAGAGATAATGGAGGAGGGTAGAGGCGGAAAGATACGAGGCGGAAGCTACGGGAGAGGCTTGGGAGTAGATTTTACGAAGGTGGATAGGTTCGAAGGGCTAAGGGGAGGGGGGAGGTAGCAAGCATGCTATACGAACTGATGTCCCTTGAGGTCAGCCTAGCGTGACTACCTATCAATTGCCGAGACTGCGTCTAGCCCGCCTAAGTGACGCGATGCTGGATATACCCACTTGGATATTCCACAGACACTGGCTCGACGTCGATTTTCCGTAAATACACCGAGATAACGCCAGCCTGTGGATACGTGCATATTCTACTGGGCTCCAGTAGCGCGGCTCGAGGACTTTTTACTCGGTCTTGAGCGTGGCTCGGTGCGTCGCTTGTTTCTCAACTGTCGCCTGGGAAACTTTGGACAGTGAAAGTGGCGCTGGTGTCGGTTACCCGATGAAGCAGGAAAAATGGTATATTGGAAATAAAGATTTATGGTGTTCGGTTTAATTTTGAATTTCTAATTTGAAATATAATTAATACTAATGTGACTGTATTTTGGGATAATATACTTTTGATAATGAGCATATTTAAATGTACAAAATAGGAGAGATAATTTGAAAAGAGATTTATGATCTTATTAATTTGTATTTATTCCGCGTGGATTATAAATATTTTGTAAAAATAATATGAAATTATTAACGATTTAATAATTTATTATTTGTTAAGTAAAAGATTATGGGGAAAAACGTTAATAAAAGTTCATAAATTTTGCATTTTCTGCGAATTAACGTTTAATTATCCTAAAATTTATATAAGCTTCTTTGTACATTGAAAATGTATTTATAGTAGATTTATGTTTTACGTCATTATTCGAATGTGTCGTGGCGCCAGATAAAGTGCAATAATTTTATTTCACCATATTTTAATATTCAGTGGATTTCGGTGAATTTATATTTCTTTCATGCGGTTTCTAATAATTAAATATGGGACAAAATTTAAAACACGATATCAACCTGGTAATTACAAACTTTATAAAATTGGTATTTCTCATACGCAACGTACCTAATGCACACGGTCCACAAATTGATCGTTAGTCCGCAATATAAACGTAAAAGCATTAAAATGCAAATGTAAATGAACGCAAATAAACGGAAAGGGACATATAAATGGTTAAAACAGATGTTAAAATTGCATTCCACTTTCCGGCACACCGATACACCAGCCGTCCAGTTATATCTTGGAAAAGGACGTAATTTTACGTCAGCGGCTTTCGATGTGTTAATATGCTTTTAAACATTGAATATTTTTTTAGCTCGATGCTTTAAACTGTGCCAAGATATTTTCATAAAATATGGAATGCATAATGTACTAATTTATTTAAATTTTCGTTATTTCCTTTTTGGAGATGTATAGATGTTGATAAATTTAAACATTATTCAATATTACATATTTTCCATACAAATTTTCCTAACATATTCCATTTACTTTATTTTCGAATTAAACGAAATATCACTTAATTCATCTTTTTCTAATCAAAGCTATTTCCCCTATGCATCCTTCTGTGCCAAGAGTAACAATCATTCTCACGATATTTTCATGCAAAGAATAAGAAACAATTTCAGATTTCAGTCACACATTCGTCAAAATATACATTTACAGCGTGATTGTTCCCAGTTGACGGAAAAATACCGTCGATATCCCATAACAAGCGGAATAATATTCTTGGCGGAAAGAAAAGTCGTACCATCGCTCATCTGCGCTGTCACGAAGAGAGAGAGAGAGGTCCTTGTTCCACTTGTGAATCTCTCTTCTCTCTTTTATACGTGTTCTCTGACTCTTTTCATCTTTAAAAGATATTTTGGATCCCGAAGAACGGCGAAACCAGAAACACTTCCGGTCGCGCGCCCTTCTCGTTTTAACGGTTTAAAACAATCCATGGAAAACCCCCGACACACCTTGGGGGATTTTGCGTGGAATTTCGGATTAAAGATGTCCCCGTTTGTTGAAATAGATGGAGACAAACAGGAAAGCGTGGGAATTTAATCGAAAACGCGAATATACATCGGATGAAATATTATTTAACTGGAAACGATATATAGATTTGTTCAAATTATTATAGGTATTGAGAAAGTTGACTTAGAAATGTCAAAGAAAAATCTTATTGTCCAACAATTTCAATCTCAACTCTATTGATCGCTTTTTCCACTTTCATCATTTCTGTGCACGAAAATTCATTCAGGTTTTCTTTATTATGCATCTATTGATAATTTCTGGGGTTATTGTGTTCCTCGAAATATTACAAATTACTTCTTCCAAAGTTTAGATTCGAGCCGATTCTGCAGCACACCTCTTGGCCATTCGTTGGCCGTGAGACAACAACAATGTAGCGAAGAAACGATTCTAGGCACGAAAGGCGGGGTGCAAAAGGAGAGACACAGAGAAACGTGATGGGAGGTTGTTTCGGAGGTCATGCGACAAAACGGGTAAATTGCTCGAAGAAACACGACGGTCTCTTTATGACGACCTATTGTAAAAACGCGGGAAAAAGAAAAAAGAAAAAAAAAAAAAAGGATGTGAAGCAGACTGGAATGGGAAATGCGGATGACCGATAGTTCAGCACCAATAGAAGCCACCAAAGAGAAATAAAGGCTCGTAGACAACGGGCTTGAGAGAACACATCGATTGAGAAAAGATGAAAAAAAAAAAAAAAAAAAAAAAAAAGGATGTGAAGCAGACGGGAATGGGAAAGGCGGATGACCGATAGTTCAGCACCAATAGAAGCCACCAAAGAGAAATAAAGGCTCGTAGACAACGGGCTTGAGAGAACACATCGATTGAGAAAAGATGAAAAAAAAAAAAAAAAAAAAAAAACGAGGTTGAGTTTTATACGGTGGAACAGGTTGGAAAATATTGGAGGAAGAAAGCAGAGATAGGAAATGGAGAAACGCAACGAAGTAAAGAATAAGGAAGAATCAAAAGAACGAGGAGAAAGAGGAAAAGAGTAAGAATGAATAGAGGATCGGACGAGGATAGTGTGGCACTGCTGAAAAAAAGTCTCGCGGGACGGTGCGGGGCAAGAGGGGTCCTCCGCTAGAATCTTTATTACCTTGTTGACAAACCTAACACCACACGCTACATAGAAGAGCTATAATTTATTGAATATTCAAAATCGTAAAAATTATTTTCATTTGTTAAGTTATATTAGGATAATCATTTAAAACTGAAAGTTGAAATATTTTCTAACTATTAATTAATTATATTTATAATATATCTAGCTATACATATACAATCATTATTTTACTCGAATACGAAATTACATTTACAAGTCAAACTATTACAAATCAAATCATATATGAATATTATAACAGATAAAAATTTTTTTATATCATATCGATCGTTATGTATATACCCTAATTGCAGATACAGTTGTTTTATTGCCTCCGTCACAAATACCACGTTAAAAACAAATATACGTGTGAAAATAGGCGTTTCCTTCCACGTTAACCAATCAGACCGCGGCATTCCACGAGACTTTTTTTCCAACGGTGAACAGTACATAGAGAGTAGTCCTAGGTGGGACAGTGTGATGCATGGCTACGGGGTCGGTCGCATCACCGCGAAATGTCGGCGCCGTGCAGCCGCCCCGCTTGCTTGCCTTTTTACATACTTCACGCGGTTCCTCTAACCCTCCTTTGCCATCTATACAACTTTCTCCCCCCCCCCATCTTCGTTTCTCCTCTTCCACGCAACTCTCCCTCTCTCCTATCACTTTGTTTGCCTTTCGGTACGCCGCGTTACCTTTCGGCTCCATCCACCCCCGCGCAAGTGCATATCGATCGGACGCGGAAGTGGCGGATATCCCCTTTTTGCTTTCAGTTCTGGATACCGATTTTTGCGCACGTGCGATTTTTTTTTCTAGGCAACGGATAAAGCAAAATCGTAATAGTAGCAGAGAGTGAATAAAGGTAATTGTGTTTGTGTTTCGGAATATTTTTGATTTTTTTTTTTTTTTTTTTAAAGAATGGCATTTCTCAATTTTCAAAGCAACGTTATCTATTTAGTTTTAGCTGTGTATACTGTGTATCGATAACTGGAAAGGTATTTGCGATAAGGAGACAGGAGGAGAACAAAAACGAAAACGAGACAACGTTTAACGGAAAGACTTCCATTACATTCAGGGAACTTCCACTCAGGGCAAACAGGTTGCATTGGGATTTCCGTGTTTGCGTCGATGCAAATGCTTCCAACCTCTCCCTTCCTTTCGTACTTTGGAACAAGCTTCGAGGATTGCCGTCACTGTATCACCTTGTTTGTCTTAGCTTCCAGCTTTGATACACTCCTCGCCGGGCGAGCTGCGCATGCGCTCACGAATCCGAGGAACTTCTTCCATTTCGAGCAGCGTGGATAAGCGTCTTATTGTTTACGCTAGGGATCATAGTTTTGGAATGTGTAATAAAGAGACACGTGTATTTACACACGGCACATGCGTGAATCATCAAGAAATCTCGTTTTAAATTATAGTGCAGAGTATAAGAAATTGAATTTTTTCATTTATAAATCTTCATATGTGTAAAATACGTATTGACCTTCAGTTGATAACATGGGTGATCACGAAAGTTAGGATTTGAGTGAGAAAAATAAGCAAGATATACGAGAAATAATTGAATACTACACGTGGAGTAGAAATTTTGTAATTCTCAAGCGTTATCAGAAAATTGGCAAATTATCGTTGGTTCTAAAGAGAAAGAGCGGGAGATTTAAATTTTCCGACGCGGCAAATTTGAAAGTTGAAGTTCTTTCCTTGCCTTCATCGATACCAGACTCGCAAAGTTCGTGGAAGTTTAGTTGGAATTTTTTTCCTCCTCGCTAGTCTCGCTTTTCTTTTTCCTTTTTCTTTTTCTCTTTGCGTTAGATGGTAATTTGTGAAAATTAAACAACGTGTTTCTAAGATATTCGATTAACTATAGCATTCTTTAGTTTATTTGAAAATTGTTCTTTTTTTTAAATACATTCTTGAACATTTTAAAATATATTTTTATTTAAAGTAAAGCGCGTGATATTTATATGAGTAATTAGCAGTAACACGAAATTAAGTTAGAATTCTCAAATGATAATACCTAGCAGTCATGGTACGTTAAACTTTATAACGTAGAATGGACCTGGGTGGGTTCCAGAAAATGTATTCAACTTTTTGCCAAGGAAGATAGAGAAATAAAGTATTTGAAAGCAAATACAATCTTAATTAGTAAACGAAAATTTTTTTGGATAATATTGTATATTATAAAAAATAAACAAACAACATTTTTTACTCATATTACTCATAATCTCAAAATTATCAAAAATCTTTTAAAAATAAAGTTATAATTGACATTCCTTTATACCTCCATTATCATATTTGAAAAAATGATGAGAAATTTTTTAAATGATTTAAATGATTCTATTTACCTGATTCTATATATGTATTTAAATGCCGAAAAGAGACCATAAAGAATAATAACGAAAGATAATAATAAACTTGTGTGCGTAATGTGGCAATTCAATTGGTATAACTGACCATTTCGATTGCGATCGATGCACCTGATGGCACTGGGCCCTGACCCTAATTAATATTCGCTTTTAATTGCGACTACGATTCTGAAACGAGCGCTCACGCCTCATCGAATACTTCCAGTTCCCGTTTTGCGTTTTATAAAACAGCATGCGTACCTCCACGTGTTAAAAATCGAAAATTATACCGATATAAGTTAATATTTTTCAACCTTTCTTGAATTACAATCTTATATATATATAAAAGAAAAATTTAAAAAATTACAAAATATTCAAGAGTACTGCTTTTAAGAATTAATTATATTAACCCTTAATAATTGTTTCCTTAATCTGATTTTATTTTTTCCCGATTTTGATTTGTTTTAATGTCGTATCATTGATGATTTCATAGCGCATGGAATACACAATTTATGGCGATTCACGAATTGAAAATCATCGACACAAGAAAATCTAAATTTTTTGAAGTATATCGATTTCACACGAATCGAAAGTGGAGATTAAAAGGATAGAGTATGATTTAAATCGTTAATTGAATATCGCTAAATCGAGCAAATATTCCACTATATATATATATAAATATAATTTTTTCAATCGTTTCACTCAGAGGCGTCGCGCAATAAGCGCCGCCTCCGATCTCTCCCTCAAAGGGGCACATCCCCATCCAACCCTTATCCCTCTCCCCTGGATGCCGATAGTTGCAAGTTTTCCGTTTCGAATCAGCGCATTCTCATCGAACACGAATCGATTTCGAAACGGTCTCGAGTACGGGGTTTGTCATTAACCCCGTTCTTCGGGCGTGAACCTTCAAACGAGCCACAATTCCATCGTGCGTGCACCTATATTGCCCTTCCAACTCGCCGTCCCTCCCCTGTTCAACCCTCGTCTCACGATCCAACCCTTTTCCATCCCATTTTCGACACGTTCCTTCCCCTCTCCCTCCCCTCTCATCGAAGATTTTCGAAGTTTTCCAATAACAGAGATAACTGGATTGCACATATTTGTGCAAAATTTGAAAATATATATGTGACATGTAAAAATGTTAAGTTAATGAGAAGTATCTTAATGAGAAGTGATATTAATAGCCTCATACTACTCAGTCGTATATTATTTTGGAAGAATGAGAATAAATGTATATGTACATCTATGTTTTCTAGAAAATTATTTACATTGAATCATATTTTCTTTGGAGTAAAGTTACGTTAGAGGTAATTAATAGTTTATTGAATATATATGGAAGATAATTTTGAATGTTTGTAAAAAAGGATCTAAAAGAAGAGAAGATGAGAAGAATGTTTTCTGAGAGAAAATTATTTACATTTGATTTATTTTGATTTGAAT